>NC_133666.1:413399033-413453513 GCF_037893015.1 Macrotis lagotis
TTTCGGTGACCTATAAACAATTTTTAACTCCTTGTACTCTGAATGTGAATACCTCATCCACTGGACAGCTAATTATCAAAGTAATAGAAGAACTGGTTTGTATAGTATAATTCTTGAAATTTCAATAATTCAGAATGTCTAAGGAAGTTGCAGTCAACACATAAGAAGTCAGATGTTAACAGGTAATTCTGGATCTGATTCTTATTAACAATATGGAACTGACTGCTACAAAGTAGAACCAGCACAAACTTTGATTTCCATTCTATCAAAGACTTCACAGTAGAAGTGAAGAAAGCTAGTTATGGTCTGAAACTATGTACCCTGGCCTTGGGGAGAGGAATTCAGTGACCCAATATGTTGATGGAGAAAAAAGCACAACTGAAATGAAAAACTTTCAAAAATTAAATACTGAAGATTTAAGCTGAAATGCTTCCAAAGAGGGAGAAAAAATGGAAGCAAACTAGCTACTCTACAATGTAGATACACAGAGAACTCAGAGACTAACTCATATTTATAAAATTTGTGCTTAGGAGAATGAATACAAATGTCTATAATATATTCCTAAAGAACTGTGTCAGTAATACTAAAGCAAATAATGAATTTAGAATAGCAATGAGTGAAGAGTAAAAGGGACATTTTTATAAATGTAATATTGGGGAAATAGGAAAATTAATAACAATATATGAATGGAACTTGCAGTGAATGATTTCCTAGAAAGTGAAGACCTCAGACTATTTATGGATGTTTGGCACTTTTATCATATCAGAATATTAGAGATACTCTTCAGTGAGATTCACAACCATTCAATTGGGTAGAACCCACTAATCCACATAGGAAAACTCAAATAGAGAAAGAATTTCTAAGGTCTAAACAAACTAGTTGTTGGTCAGCTAAGGGTTTTTGTAGTCCTGAAGATAAACATTGCCACAATCACTAATGGCTATAGAGCCTGGGTTGGGCTCTAGGAGTCAGTGAACTGAGTGACATTTCTAGCCCCAAGGCTCTTGATCTATTTGGCTCTTGAGATATCTGACAAATCTAATTTATGTGGAAATCTAAATCATGTCAAAAGATCTGATCATTTTCCTGTATTCAAGTTGCATTGCTCTCAAATATCTCTTTGCTTATGGAAATGGAACCTATGTTTTCTTGCCTTGTCATAGATGCTGTGTGACTCTATCCACTAATTTTATATTACCTTTGAAAGCTTTTTATTACAATGTTAATGGGATATATTGATTGTCTTTCTCAGGACCTTATTGCATCAAATTTACAAGACTCCATTGTTGTTGGCCTCAGTGTGTTAGTCTGATCCTGAGGGCAGAAGATTAATCTTTTCAAATCACTGTAGGTTGGATATTTTAGGAATTGGAAATTCTGAAGTGGAGAGTAATAACTACTGACAAAGCTGAGCTGACAAAGCCAGGAGTATACTGAAATGGAGTTCAGTTTCCCCAAGAAAAATTAAGAGCAAAAAACCACCATTCAAAAAAAGAAAGGGAAAAAAACCCCACAGAAAGTGGAGGACTGAACAGTTTAATTAACTTGTGCAATTTTAATTAAAAACATAATGTGTCAAGAGAATGAATAATGCCTTGGGGCAATAAAATAGCTGGATTTCCTGCTTAATCTTCTGTTTCATATCATTCTTGGAAGTAGAATATTATTGTTAATGAAAAGACTTTCTCTTTCCTCTCCCCAGAAGAAAAATGTGAACTCTCTCCTCTCACTTTACAAAATAAGCACATAATGAATATCATGTGAAAGTATACCATCTTGATTTCTTTTCTCTATGAAATGTCTCTGATTGGTTTCCACTTTACAATTTAATTTTGTCATCTCCTTGGTGACCATATCTCATCATCTACTATCAACCAACAAAGAAACAAATTCCATCATTTGGAGTACATTAGATTATTTCAATCTTATTCTCCTTTGGAATCTTGCTTTTTGGGGGGAAAGGGGGTGTGGGATCTGGAAATGGCTTCCTTATTTTTTCCAATTTATTTGATAATTTGATGACAGGAAGTGATATAGAAAAGGCATTTATCAGGAAAGAGTATGATCAAAACAGGAGGTAGATTAGGAATGAAGTGAAAATGAGATGCAATAGTAACCCAACTGTCATATTTGTGCCCCTGAAATACTAAAAGCTGCAGAAGAAAGTCCTCATTGCTTCTCTGTGGAAGATATATAGAAAAACATGAGCAAGAATAGCACAAGAGAAGAAGGAAGGTATGGGGCAATCAAAATAATAAAATCGCAGATCCACCAAAGTCTCAAAAAAAAATAAGAATTCAGAATAGTCCAGATTTCCTTGGGGATATGACTTTATTCATATACATTGAGAAAATGTTTGATCTACAAAAAATTTTTTCTTTCAATGTTGAATTTTAGAACTAGAATAGAGATCTTTGCTTTGCACATAAGGATACTGAGACTGAGAGAATGGAACAGGAAAGAAAAGAGACAGTGCAAGGTAAATTTAAAAATAAGACCTAAAGAAAGATAAATAATATGAAAATTATGTTACTGAATTCAGCAGCCAAGATTTATTAAGATTATTTTTCTAATTTCTATGATAAGGTGCTTTTTAAACTCATAATTCTCCTTTTTTGCTACATTGGAGAAAAAATGGTTTCTTCTGAGTTGAGGGAAGAAGGGGTGGATGGCAAATAAGCATCAATGATATTTTACAAAAATATTTTTCCGGATGCAGTTTGGTGTCCTCAGATTTATATCTATCAGAATCTTAACTGAAATACCTACTACCCATTTGACCTTGAGCAAATCATCTAACCTGCCTAGGGAATAACTTTCCTCATCTATAAAATTAAGAGGTTGGACTAGATGTCTTCTGAGATCCTCTCTAGTCCTAAATCTATCTTTACATTAGTATATGAAATATCTATTTTTGCAAATCAAATATCTGAATTGTTTCATTTCATTTTCATTTGTTACCTACTCTAGGATGCCTCCATAACTTGGTTACAGTTATGTAGTTACAGATTTTCAAATTGAATCTCTGATAACTCCTTTCTCAAGTTTCAGGGCTGTCTATGGGTGTACACTTCCACAACAATAGCATGAGCCATGTTTTGTGAGCTTATCTTCAATATTAAATTAGTATATCCAATAAAATCAAAACAAAGAGATTTAATAATGCCACAAAAATATGCATTTCAGTTAAACAAACTTTTCCTTAATATGGCAAGTAATAGTTATCTAAATCCAAGAGACATTATTTTAGATAATGGGCATAAACTAGAGATTTTCCCACTAAGATCAGGGGTGAAGCACTAATAATTGTTTCTATTTACATAGGACTTTTAAGTTTTACAAAGTATTTTAAATATGCATCATTAAAGTCTCTTAGAAATCCTGTGAAACAGATAGTACAAATATGGAGGTTCAGGGAAAGAACTGAGTCAAGTTGGTTCAAAAGTCAGACTTTAGTTTGAATCATAAATCTGTCACTTCCTATTTCTTTGACTTTTTCTCTCAGGCTCCTTATCTGTAAAATGAAACAATTGGATTAATTTTTTTAAGTTCTTTCCACTATAGGTCTTTGATCCTTTAAACTATGTGATTTGCTCACCCACAATTAACTATGATCTTATGAGTAGATGGAACAGGTGAGTGTTTGTGTGGTGTAATTTCAAGGACCTCTCTCCTTCCTAACCTTCTATATTCTAAGTGATACATAAAATTATACTTTTAGAACTCCATTTCATTAGTTAAAGGTTTTGTTACTATTAGAATTCCTTTTTATTAAGTTTTTAATATTTTTATTTTAATTTTGTGTAAGTTAGTTTCAAGTCCTGTCCTGAGAACATTTTTTTATGAGAAATGGAAGGAGAAATGAGAATACTGGATAGTTGAGAGTGCTGTGTCAACAAGATGGCAAGAAAAACATGAAATGACAATCTTTGGGAATTTTGCCTAATGGTAATAATGTGGTAATAATTCCCTGACCACATTAGTCATGAGTTCTTTGGTTTCAAAGGAAATATGGCTTCTGGAGGAATTATTTGGTGTTTCCTAGGATAACTGAAAATTAGTATGGTTACCTAGGAAGGCCATAGATTTCCCAAGTTTCTAAGAGAAGCAGTTCTGTCTCCAGGGATTTTTTTTGTTTGTTTCATCATTTTCAAAGAAGTAGAAAAGAAGGGAGAAAAAAGGAAGAAAGAAAACAAGGAAGGAAGGAACTATTTATTTAGTGCCAACTATGTACTAGGTACTCTGCTGTTTGGCTGGTTGTTGTCCCATATTCTTGAAGAGGACCCTGTGTTAGAGTCAGGTTAGGAGGTGGATGACTATGACTGAGCAGACCAATGAGCTCAAAATGTTCTGAATGTAGAGCCCAAATGACCATTTGAATATTTGGGTTGGATTCTTTGAATTTGTGCATCTCATTTTTCCTTTGGGTTACTACAATTCTGGTTTTGCTAATAGAACACAACAACTTCCATGATCAGGGCATGCCATGCTGTGTGATCTTCTGTCAGTTTTCTTCCATGTTGCAAAATTAATTTCAAAGTTCTGAGGATATAACTTCAGGGGTGTCCTGTTACCTCTTCTTCTGATCCCCTTGTGAGTACTTGCACTGTATAAGTTCTCCATAAAATAGTCTTTTTGGCCAATATAGTTTGGCATTCCAACATTGTTGTACTCTCTATAGTAAAATTTGAATGCTTGCAGTTTAGTTTGAGAAGGAACTCAGTGTCAGATATTTTCTCCTGATCTTTAGAATCTTGCTAAGATAATTTAAATGGAATAAATTCAGTTTCCTGACATGGTGCTCATAGACTGCCCAGATTACACATGCATACAATAATGAGACCCACACAACAGCTCTGTAGACCTTCAGTTTGGTAGTCAATCTAATACTTCTCTCTCACACCTTCCTTTGGAGCTTCCCAAGCACTGAGCTAGCTCTGGCAATGCATGTGTCAATCTCATTAACAATATGTATGTACCTGGAAAGCATACCACTGAGTGAACTGTTCCACAATATTCAAAACTTTTCCATTGGTTGTAATCAATGGTTCCATATATGGATGATGTGGAGCCAGCTGATGGGGGACCTGTGTTTTATCAGTGTTGTTAAGCCAAAATTAGCATAAGTAACAGAGCATCAATTCATACTACTTATATAATGAGCTGTCAGTATCCCAAGAAACTTTTGAAGACTATATTACAGATGATTTGCAAAACTATCTGTGGAAAGAGTTCTCTGTACCAATGAAATAATATACTGGTCTGAATGGACACTCCCTTTCCTTCCCCATTCCTCTGTTAAAATGTAAAAAAGTCAAGCAAATAGTGAATTTTTAAAAGGAGATTCTCATGTAGTATAGATTCCCACTTCACACAAGACAAAGTAATTGTTAATACATGACTATTATTTTAGTGGTTGCTAATTGGCTGGTAAACATATGGGCCAAGCTTACATGGACACATGTTTTCATTCAGTACTGAGCTTTGCTTGCTGCATACCATACACATATGCATAGTTCATTAAATCCTAAATACTATATTAATAATTGACTTCCTTGGAAACAAATTGGCCCAGTTTAGTATGTTCAGATTTTAATTTTCTTTGTAGGGACACCAAAGGCATAGTAATCTTCTCGTACAGGGTATTTTAACAAAGTCATAACGTTTATTACTGAAAACAACAGTTCCCATGCTTTTTTGCTGGTTTCTGGGGACTCATAAATGATTTCTTTCCTTTTCTTTGCAAGACTATTCATTTCATTTGGCTTTTTAAGGCAAACTCTATTTATCCACAGCTAGTGAGCACAAACCCAAAAATCCATTCTTCATTTTATTTCAATGTACAAAGAGTAAGTCAGAAATTTTTCATTTCATTATCAAAAATATTTTCCTGTATCATTTTAACCTTGAAATAATAGGATTATCAGTTTTAATGTGGTTAAGTCCTTATGGATCATGTAGTCCATCTCCCTCATATTGAAAATGAGAAAAGTAAGACTCAGTTTAAGTGATTTCTTCATGGTCACACATCTAAGTAAGTATGAAGCAAGATCTGAACTTCCATCTTTCTTGGCTACAAGTTCAACATGCAATTCTCTGCTCTGAACTGCTAGGGATGCTTCTTGGTATTCAAAGTTAGAACCACAATAACATTTCAGAAATCATACTATATTATAAGATCATAGATTTCGAACTGGAGAGAAAATTGGAGGACGTCTAATTCAATTCTCTCATTTATGAGATGAAGAAACCAAAGCCCAGAGATGCTAAATGACTTGCTTGATTTTCTAGATCAGAATTTCTTAAACTTTTCATGATAAATCTCATTAAAAATATGATAAAGCCCATGGACTCATTTTCAGAAGAATGTTTTTATATTAAATAAAATACATAAGATTTCAAAAGTCACTGAAAATAAATGTGATTTTTCCTTTTTCAGTTCTAAAAATCCTCTAAATTCTATCTACAGACCTCTTGAAGATCCATAGCCCCTGGGTTGAGAACCCCTATTTTAGTTCTTCTGTTTCTCCTAATATATTTTGTCATTTTATGTAGCTCTGAAAAGAATATCTTGGAGAGTTGGCATTAAATATGTAAACTGACTTTGGTTTTTATTTTTATTAGAAAGGTAGAACCCAGTCATAAGCACTGAATTTTCCTCCAGTCAATTGAGTTGTTTCCTTAAGGAGGGGACAGCTAGGTGATACAGTGGATAGAGCACTGCCCTTGGAGGCAAGAGGACGGGAGTTCGAATTCAGCCTCAGTCGCTTGACATTTACTAGCTGTGTAACCTTGGGCAAGTCACTTAGCCCAAATTGCCTCACATCCAGGACCATCTCCAGTCATCCTGATTCATATCTAGTAACAATGAATCTGGAGGAGAAAGTGAGTCTGGTGACTCAGCACAGCACCCATTCACTCAAATCTATGTATGTTTTTGTCATGGCATCACCTTAAGGACCATTTTTAATTGATTCTGTTCAAATATTGGGTCTGCTTTGACATATTAACTACCAAATATTTTATTCATTTTGTAGTAATTTTGAATAAGCTCTCCCTTTCTATTATTGTCTCTTGAATTTTTTTTTGTCACTCTGTAGAAATGCTATTGATTTTCATGGGTCTGGTTTTTTTTTTTTTTGGACTACATTTTGCTGATTTTTGTCATTCCATCTTTCCTTCTGCTCCATGCCCCATTTATCTTGTTATTCATGCTAAATCAGGATGCCTAATATCTTCAGCATTCATTTCTTTTCTGGTCTATCATCCCTGCATTAGTGAAATTTTCCTCCCTTCCCTATTTTTACTTTTTGGAACAATTCAATTCTACATTCTTCTTTGTATTTGATTCACTTGTCCTTTTCCAATGTGCAGTGTTCCTTCAGTGGAATATAAGCTACTTCAAGACATGGTTATCTTTATTTCAGTTTGTATTTGAATTCCCAGTACTTAGTATAGTATATGGTACATAATAAGTGCTTATTGACAATGTCTATAAAAATTTACCACCATGGATTCAAGTTTTTCTATTCTACTAGTCATTTCTGCTCCAGGCCATACATTTTTTCTTTTATTCCTTTCTAACTTCTCTTAAGATTATTATTTCTCTTTTGAATCATCTGGGATATCCTCTTAGAATACCATACTTTGTTAGGAATTCATTGCCATCCAAGGGTTTAATCAGATGTTGGTCAATTTCTTTTGCCTTGCAACATTTTGTTTTATAGAAGTTGGTAATATTTTGCTTTTTTGATATTCGTATTTCTAATACCAATACTTTCATGTTGAATTATCTAGGTTTTCACCTGATTATTCTTCCTTTGGGAATTATTTTGTGCTTTTAGCCTTTTTTTTTTTTGAATTATGAACCCTTGTTACTCACTTTCTGTCTCCTTCCCTTTTAATAGAGGACATACCTCCAAGGCTAGACCAAAATGCTATCACAACTACTTCCCGACAGGGGAATTTGTTATTCACAACATAAGTGCATTCTTCAAGAAGATTCTGCTGGGATTTAGGGGAATATTTTCGTTCCAGGCAAATATGGTCATACAAGATATTCTAGTTCACTGACTGGCCTGAATCAGTATCTACTGATTCTTTTTTGTCTTATTTTTACATGGTTAGGGGAGAATAAAGTAGGTATTTTTGGCAGAGTTTCTGCCACTTTACAGTTTACTGACTTATTGGCCACTACACAGAAGTAAGCACTCTCTTCTCTCCCATATCTCCCCCTCTTTATGATATTTGGAGAAGTCCCTACATGCTGGTGAGGGAAGGGCAGAAATAGGGTGAGACAGCAGAATGTTTATGAAAGGAAAATCTCTGCAGGGATCCTAAACAAGATATTGACTGAAAGCCTAGGGTCTAGCATTCTTCATTGTTAATGTATAAACATTGTTAACTTTGTTTTGAATCTTGGTTTATTATCTTTTTTTGTTCTGTGTGATTTATCTATAATTGTTCTTTTTCTAGTGTCATATTCTTTTTTCTTTTGCTTCATTTTGTTTTTATGGTTTATGGGGGGGGGAGTGTCTAGTACTACATCTTTTTGGTCTGCTGACAGAGAAATCTAGAATTGTGTTCTTATTTGTTAGGGAGGAAAATTCAGCATTGTTATATCTATTCATGATTTTCATTCTTTTCCCCAATGAGAAAATAGAGATAATGTGTTTTTCATGTAGAAACAGCATATCATCTATCCTTCCCTGTCAGACAGAGACAGAAATAATTGTTCTATGAGATACAATACAAATCCTTTCCCTTGGGAGTAGAGGTTCTAAATCTTTCTGGGAGCATTATTATCACATAAATCTTTAGTAGTCTAGAACCTTTAAGAAATCCATGTCTCCCTTTTCATAATATTTTAAATGAGTTAAAATAAAATATATAGAATTATAAAGAAAATCAATTTTACTGAAATAGCTGTAAATACATATACAAATGCATATATACACATATGACAATATGTCTTTAGCATACGTTCATGACTGTTTCCATATCTTTCTGTGGGTTTATCAAATGCTTTTAACTTTTTTCTGTTTCCTGACATATCTATCACAAAGGTCTTTTTTTTTTTTAAAGATGGCACTTGGGAGTTTTATTTTTTTCTTTTTTTTAATTAAAAATTTTATTTATTTTGAGTTTTACAATTTTCCCCCTAATGTTACTTCCCTCCCTCCACCCCACACAGAAGGCAATTTGTCAGTCTTTACATTGTTTCCATGGTGCACATTGATTCAAATTGAGTGTGTTGAGAGAGAAATCATATCCTTAAGGAAGAAACATAAAGTATAAGATATAGCAAGATCAGACAATAATATATCATTTTTTTTCTAAATTTAAGGTAATAGTCCTTGATCTTTGTTCAAACTCCACAGTTGTTTCTCTGGATACAGATGGTATTCTCCATTTCAGAGAGCCCCAAATTGTTCCTGATTGTTGAACTGATGGACTGAGTGAGTCCGAGGTTGATCATCACCCCATGTTGCTGTTAGGATATACAGTGTTTTACTGGTTCTGCTCATCTCACTAAGCACCAGTTCATGTAAATCCTTCCAGGCTTCCCTGAATTCCCATCCCTCCTGGTTTCTAATAGAACACTACATACATATACTACAGTTTGCTAAGCCATTCCTCAATTGGAGGACATTTGCTTAATTTCCAATTCTTTGCCACCACAAACAGAGCTGCTATGAATATTTTTGTACAAGTGATGTTTTTACCCTTCTGCATCATCTCTTCAGGATATAGACCCAGTAGTGGTATTGCTGGATCAAAGGGTATGCACACTTTTGTTGCCCTTTGGTTGTAGTTCCAAATTTCTCTCCAGAAAGGTTGGATGAGTTCACAGCTCCACCAACAATGTAATAGTGTCCCAGATTTCCCATAACCCTTCCAAAAATGATCATTATCCTTTCTGGTCATATTGGCCACTCTGAGAGGTATATCACAAAAGTCTTAATTCTATGAAGCTAAATGATAATTATTTAGATGGATAATATATCATTTAAGGTTATCCCAGTGGTCACTATTATTATGATAGTTACCAATATTAATAGAACACATGGTGAATTCATTATTTATTCTAGAAGCTATGTGGTTCTAATTTACGCCAATTTAAGTTTAATTAATTCATATCGAAATAGTAAAAGTTCAAAACAAAAAAAAAGGTTATTTATTTTGTTGTTGGTAACAGCTTTTTGTTCAGTTTTAAATAACTGCAAAGTTTTACACACTAATATTAACTCCTTTTATTGTAATGAATTAAGACTCCTTGGGCCTTTATAATTTTTTTCTAAAAAGGTGAATTTTATGAGGTTGATATTACTGATTGTCTATCTGAAAGTAAGACTACCAATCATATCTGGAGGTAGAAGTGAAATAAGGACTCATCTAGTACAACTCTCTCATTTTATAGGTGAAAAAACTGAAACTAAATCTGCTAACTTTTGATCTAGTTTTCTCATTCACCATATTCCTGTTAATAACTACTGTAACAACCCAGAGATGTTAAAAGATTTTGTATAGAAGCTAAAGAGGGGTCATTATAGTCTCCCCTGCATGAATCACCTCTGATCTGGAATTATATTCATTATTCAGCTCATGAGTAGGAAACAAAAAAAATGGTGGGATAACATTAACTGGACTAAGCTAAACTTGAGTCAAGTTTAAAAAAATTAATTTATTTTAGTCAGTCAAAATCCACCTTTATGTCCTCCCACTCCAACCCACTCTCTTCAATTGAAGACACAAAAAACCAAAATTCAATACAAACATGTATAGTCAATCAAAACACATTTCCATGTTGATTATATATAAAATAAATATTTGTCCTTTTTTGCATTATGAATCCTTCACCTTGTTAGCAGAAGTAGGTTGCATCTTTCATTATTAGTCCTCTTGAATAAGGATTGGTCATCATGCTGATAAGAGTTCAGTTTGATGGTATTCAATCGTATTTCTATATACCATAAATTGTTCACCCATTTCCCAATTTTGGTCACCTACTCATATGCTTATTCACTGACACTTTAAAAATAGCTCTAAATAGTTTTGTGCATACTTAAATGCTTTGCCTAGAATCTCTCCAAATTTACCTCACTCTAATTGCCCCCCTCTCTCTGTCTTTGTCTCTCTTTCTCTATCTCTGTCTCTCACCCCATCACCCCATCATTCTCTCTCTCTCTCTCTCTCTCTCTCTCTCTCTCTCTCTCTCTCTCTCTCTCTCTTTCTCTCTCTCTAGTTTTTGCAAGGCAATGGGGTTAAGTGGCTTGCCCAAGGCCACACAGCTAGGTAATTATTAAGTGTCTGAGGCCACATTTGAACTCAGGTCCTCCTGACTCCAGGACCAGTGCTCTATCCATTGTGCCACCTAGATGCCCCATCATTCTCTCTTTATGTTTATTCTTTCTTCTTTTGGCCTGTTCAGATGAGAGGTCCAAGTTTCAACCCTTTCTTCCAATTCCTTCCTCTCTGTGGGTATAAATGTTCAATTACATACCTGCCTTGAGAGTAGGGATGGCTTCATGTTTTTGTATTTGAGTCCCCAGCACTTTATACAGTTACTGGAACACAATAGTTGCTAAATCAGTGATTACTGAGTAATTTATTTATTGATATATTCACCAATAATACTAGATATAATTTCTAATAATTCCAATATCAAATAAACCAATCCATTATATAAGATCATAAAAATTCCCATTTTTGTATCCATAACCAATTCAAGTGACTTGTTTAAGGTACTCTCCATCTGGAAGAATCTTAGTCTATCTTTTTTTCTGTACTTAACAAAATTCCCTCCTGCCCTCACTTTTTATGATTTCTCTTGATTCTAATTCCTGAAAGAGAATATTGAAGTAGGACATATTCCCAGACACCACCTAATCTTTAAATTGTGTTTATAGTAAATATTGTATTTCTCCTTACAATCTAGGCTGTATTTTCTTGGCTGAGGAGTCAAGTGCTTCCAGTATCATCCTAATGGAGAAATAAAGAAAGAGAATAGTTAATGGTTATTGTGGAGTCACAGGTAATTAATAAATCAAATGACTTTTGCAGTAAACTAATATGCATATAGATATAAACAGTAATAGTATTTTCAAAAGCACAAATCACTTATTGCAATAATTCACAATCATTCTCATTTCAAGTTCTAGATGAGAATATGATATAATGAGATAATATGAACTTGTTTAGAGATGATTTTTAAAACCAAGAACTGAAATAGTGAATTACTACAAAGAAAATGACATTGATGGCTAATTAATTGAAGAAGAAGCAAACTAAAAACACAACCCTACTGCATAGAGAGTAAGAGTTTAGTGAGAAATATATTACACAATTTTCTCAGACTGACACAATTGCATACTATGACATGGATATGACAAGATATCACTGAACACTGAGTCTAAAAGGAAATATGGTTTATTGGCCATGTTTTTAAAAGGCCTCCATCTTGGGTATATGCCAGATTTCTCCAAGCACCCAGTTGAACACAATTAATGCATTTGCATGTGCAAATTGGGTAATGGTGTGCTTAACTATCAGATTTGTATGTAGAAATGCTCTCAGCATATGCACAATTGGGTGTGTGCCCACTAAAAGAAGGGCCTCAATGAAATTGCTTTGGTGTGGGGTAGACTTTATAAGGATCTTGAGAAATGCTTCTATAGGTCATGTCCCAAGGAAGATCACCATAATGGGTAAGTGATAATTCTGCTTATTCCCTTATATATGCATATATATATATATATATATATATATATATATATATATATATACACACACATATATATTCAACTTCTTTTAGAAGGGGAAAAATTCATCAGAGGAACTTTCTAAATGAGCACAAAATTATTCTCACATCAGACTGTAATTGAGATAATCCATCTTAGTTGGACTAACAAATAATGTGGATCCTGTATCAATGATTATCTCAACTCTCTCCAAACCATATTACACATTTTACAAGCATCTTTTTAGTCATACTACCTTTCTCTGTCATCTTCATATAGATTTGATCATGAATAACATTATAATAACATTGTAAAGTAGATAGAGTTTGACTTTGCCTTCTCATTCAACTTTTGCTATTGTAAATGCCAGCATAGTGTAGTAGATAGAGTCCTGGACTAGAAGTCAGGAAAACCTAAGTTCAAATCCCACTGCTGAAACTGATTGTGTGACCCTGGGTTAGAGAGTCATCAAATTTTTCTTGACCACTTGCTATGGACCAGATACTAGGCTAATCATTGGGCATACAAACAGGAGCAAATAGGTAGTGATGGCATTCTGGGAACCTACATTCTTTTTTTATTCCAAGGCAAATGGGGTTAAGTGGCTTGCCCAAGGCCCACAGCTAGGTAATTATTAAGTGTCTGAGACCGGATTTGAACTCAGGTTCTCCTGACTCTAGGGTGGTGCTTTATCCACTGTGCCACCTAGCCGCCCTGGGAACCTACATTCTAATGAAGGAGGACATAATATAAAGAGGGAACTGAAAATCAGATGTGGAGAAAAGGAACTTCCTGGATAGGACATGAATAATATGGAATGACTGGTCTGAGGCCCTTTAAAATAGAGGTTCTTCAAAGAATTCACCTAATGGTAGAAAAGGGAAATCAAGAATGGTGGGTCTGGCTGGGATCTGTGTTCAGGATGGTGATTTTGGGCAAAATTCATGAAAGAGTAAAGTCAGGAGTCAGCTGAGGCATAATGGTAAAGTCTGGATAAGCCACATAAGTTTCTTGATGCCTCACTTTCCCATATATTAAAATGGGGTGATGATACCAGATGATCTTCAAGTCTACTCCCAATTCTAAATTTATGCTATTATGTTCCCATGACACTTCTTGTCCATATGGTGGCCCTAGGGATCCCCTAAAATAAATGGAATTCTTTTAATCTTCACTCAAATCTATCTAGAAACTCATCTGTTTTGTAGCTATACTAACAAAGTCCTCTTCTTTGCTTTCTGAGGTGAAAAAAATGGTCTCTCATTCTATCCTAGTTTCAACCCTTTCCTTGATTTATCCTTTTATTACAGTTTATGAATAAGTGAAAAAAGCTTTGAATGTTTTCCCATTTCTCTTCCCCCCCTTGCCATTGCTGCCCTTCATCTCTACCTTCACTGCCATTGCTGGAAATGGTTCTGACCCAGCTAGCAATTGATCTTTTATTCTGCTCCCTTAGATATCACACTGTTATGGAATTTTAGCTCAAAAAAGAAATTGCTTTTAAATCTTTTTGCTATGGGTAGAGTCATTGTAAACAGCTTCTAGTTTGGGGAATGAAACCTTTGCTGGAAAATGCAATGTGAAAACAATTTGGATTACTTAAATCAAAATGCCATAAACTAGGAAGACACCTACTTAAATTCCAGGAAGATCACTGCCCTACCCAATCTCTCTGTTTACTTCAGATATTTGCAAGGGATGACAATCTTAAGAGACCCAAGATTATCAGTATGAAGGGCTTGCCTCAGAATGGGCACACACTCAAGTAGCTATCATCTCTACAACAAGAAAGCATGCAGAGGGTGATAAGAACAGACTGATTTATGATCACTCAATATCTGAAAGGTGTAGCATTCCATTTCACAAATAGTATTCTGCTAGATTGGAAAATATCATAAACACATTGGAAAATCCTCAGCCCAGAACCATAAACTACTTGTATATATATTTTTTTATTTTTACATTTTAATTTAGCTATCTGTTTTGGATTACATAAATAAAAATGAGTCCTGTATTTTCTTTATAAAATAAATCAGTCCCTCCACATTGGGATTACCAGTTGGAATGAACATTAGGGGATGTATGAAACTGTGTCTTTAAAAGACATGACAACATTTCTCAATGAGAATGAAGCTGTTCTCAGTGACCTTCATGTTGAACAGTGGGGGGTCAGTCCTGGTACTAAATCATTTTGATTCACAGATGAGATCAACATATTCATATTTGTTTGCCAAATGTGTATTTTAATTTAAGCTTCCTCTGATTGATGTGTATAATTTATGCTGCCTAGAACTAAGGCATCATATTTTTCTTTTTTCCTAACTAACCGGGGGAGACTTTCTTGGAAACAGATAAAGGAAAAAATCTAGTAATTTGTAGCAATGTGAGTACAGCCACACATGTTCTAGAATTAATGTTCTTCATTAGGGTGAGTAGGATCAGCTGTATGTATACATCAGGTTTTTAATTAACTCGGTCCCCACAACAGGGCCCATGATTCAAACTGTTAGTATTTTTTTCTAAGTGACCAAAAAAAATTGTACTACATCTTTTATGAAGAAATGTATGTGTGAGGATGCATATATATATGTGTGTGTGTGTGTGTGTGTGTGTGTGTGTGTATACATATATATATATATATATATATTTGTGTGTGTGTGTCAGACAGACAGAAAGTGGTGTGTGTGTGTGTGTGTGTGTGTGTGTGTGTGTGTGTGAGAGAGAGAGAGAGAGAGAGAGAGAGAGAGAGAGAGAGAAATGAAAGACAAAGTTATCCTAAAGAGGGTCGAAAGATCTTTGTAATTCCATGTTAACCAGTCAGGGAATCTGGCACTGAGTATCTCCAAAGATGGAATAAGAATGTAGACATTGTGGCATTTTTATATTCCTATAATCAACTATTGATTTCAATTTGTCTCTTTTCTTTGAACAACAACAAAAAATTAAACTTTTTGATATTTTTAATTGCCTTTCTTCTTTCACAGACCTAAGTAGTTATGATAAGATATCCAAAAATTTAAAGAAAGCACAAAACATGAGAAAAAAAGAAAGAGAAAAAGAAACACACACACACACACACACACACACACACAATCTCCAAAGTTTTTTTAGCATTTCTCCACTATCCCATTATCAAGTTAATTTCTAAATTGCAAAAAAATTCCCTAGACTTGATTAATCAAGTTTACAAAAAATATTTCTTTATTTTCTATGCACAATTTTTTAATCTTAAAATAAATATTTCTAATTTTTCTTCACTGAAACCTTTAAGACAGAATAGAGTGGTATTAGGGTTAGAGGAAGATTAACTAAGTATGATTCCAAGGTTGAACTATTGAGTCTGATATTGAGGAAAATCATTGAAATGGCATCCAGGAGTCTTCGATTCTAGTCATTTTTCTAATGTAATCTTGCTGAGTGATCTTGATGAAGTGTATTTACCTTTATGGGCTTCAATTTCTTTCTCCATAATCAAAGAGGTTTAGTCTTGCTTGGTTCTAACTTTCTTTCCCATTCTAATTTTCTATGACTGGAAGAACCTTGGTTATGGGGCTATGCCTTAGTTATATAGGTAGCTTCTAGTGCCATGCATATGAGAGTATTCTGGGATAATGATTATTTAAATGAAATTCTACCTTCTTAAGCAGAATCATAAAATGGAGCAAATGAACTGTGGTAGAGATATGTTCTACTATATTCATTTTTAAATGTTTTATTTTTTCTTATCCTAAACTTGGAAAACCTTAAAGCCAAATATTTTCCTATATAAAAAACAGAAAAAAAGGATTATATATGAAATCACAAATCTCTTGAGCTTTTCTTTTTGAAAATATATAATAAAATCAACATGTTAATTCCAAAATTTAATGCATTTCCCATAGCTTTCCCTATATCCAACAAGGTCAGAAATGGAATTTGCCATTACCCTTCCAGACTCAGTCAGATTCATCAATTCATATTGATCTATGTCATATAAAATAGCAAATATCATTGACTCTTAAACTAGCTGACAGTTTCAGATTCTGACTCTGATGATTACTATACTGCAACTTCATTAGTCACTTAATTTTCTTGGTTGGGCTTGAAAGTCTTTTAGATCTCTTACATTTCTGGATCTATAATGGCTTATTTTTTAAACTCATTATCAAGTAGTGTATATATAGGAAATATATGACTAATATATATATTTTTAAAACCAATGTGGAAGTCATTTTAGAATTACAGCAGTCATCTGTTGACAATCAAATCAGCAAATATTTAGACCAAAAGTCTAGGTAATATCCAAAATAGATAAAAGGTTACAGAAAGGCCCTAATGAACCAAGCATTTGACAATTAGACATGCCATTCTCCTAAATATTCTTTCCTATCTTAATTTTCATGATATTGCTCATTTTGATTAATCTACCTATTTGAACACCTATCCCGTATCATTACCATGTCTTGTCCCCTATCTTTGTGTTCCCTAAGGCTGTATACTAAGCACTCCACTTTTCTCTTTTTCCAGTCTCTCAATTGTCTCACCAGTTTCAAGGATTAATCATCATTTCATCGCAATCAATGCCCGGAATTATATATCCAAGCCAAATCACTCCTGAGCTATAGTCACATATCATCAACTGTCACCTAAAAATTTCAGAAAGATCCTTTATATTTATCTCAAACTCAACATATCCTAAATGGGGATAATGATCTTTCCCCCAAAAAACTGCACTCTTCCCAAATTCCCAACTCTGTTAAGGTGACTCATAAATTCTCATAATATTTAACCTTTTAATTCACTTAATTCTGAGTGACTATCACCTGTTAGAAGCATATGATCAATGAAGACTTATATTTGAGAAGCTATATGAGAGGCAACATCAGTCATATTCTTCTAAATCCTCTTGATCTTTCTTCAACCTTTGAGATTGTTGATCACCCTCTTCTCCTTGATGCTTTTCTATTTAGGTTTTAGGATTCTGCTCTCTTCTAGATTTCCTCCTATCATCAAACTATTCTTTCTCACAGTCTCCTTGGCTGGTTTTTCCTCCAGGTCAGGCTCTCTAATGCCCATAGATATCTTGGAAGAAGAAATTCTACTAATTATATTAGGCAGTGGAGAAAAGGGTCTAAGAGAAAAGAGTGAAGTTAAAGATGTCTAAGACTTTTCCTGAAATAGTACTCTGGGAGAAGCAGTCTTCAACATGGCGATAGGAGCCAGGCAATCAGGATTGAAATTTGTCTGATGACTTCCAGCACATAAAAGTTGTTGCTGAGATATGGAAGAGCAGCCTTCAAAATTAAGAATGAAATATAAAATCGATGTAACTCTCATTCAGAGAGTCAGAGAATGATCTGATTCACACACACACATGTATTAATACTATCAGCAAAACAGAAATTTTGGAATTCTATCAATTATTTATTTTTAATTTTTAATATTTGTTTTTGCTGACATGCAGCATGTCTGCAATTCTTACTTTTGTAGATTCATTTGATATTAATTTTCCTCCATCCCTCAGTTTTATTTTGTATGCCTTTGTTTTAAAAATGTATTTCTTGTAATCAGCTGGGATTTTTCTTATCCAGTCTGTCACTTTTTCATTTTATTGGATTATTCACACTTAAAGTTTGTAAGATTTAGACTTCAATTTTCCTCCATTTGTAACTAATAATGTGTTCTTTCAAGTTATGCTTTTTAACATTTTCCCTTTCAGAATCTATTCTCTCTTACTACTCCAGGTGCCAAACGCTCCCTTGTCAACTCCCTTCCTCCTAATGTAGGGCAAATAAACTTTTCAAGCACCAAATCTTCTAGGCCAAATTCAGTTTAAGGTCCTCATCTCCCTTCTCAAATCATCTCTCTTCATCCAGTACACCACTGATCTCATCCATTACAGCACTGATCAATAGAAATTTTCTTTTACCACCTATATAAGATCTCCTTCATTTCCTCTTTTTTAATCTTTACCTTTATTCACTCATTCCTGTAGGTTCGCTTTTTTCTGAGATCACCTGAGATCACTTTAGAGATTACTTCTTTTCATTGCCAACCTCTGATTTGATCCCAGCACTTATCCAACCCTCTACTTCTTTCTACTTTCATTTGTAATGTAGTCCCACAAAACAAAACATTAATTTATTTGTAGGCATAATGTCACCAGGTTCTGGCCACAGTTTCTTTTGTCTTCACTGTTATCTCTTTCAAATTTCTGTCTTTATCCCCCTCTATTTGTGTATATTTAAGAAATTTTTTACTCAACTTTCTTTTGTTATTTTGTTACTATTTCTATCTTTGTAGACTACATTTATTCACTTCTGCATTTTTATTTTTGGGGGGTGTTTGAGAAGTAAATGATCTCTTTAGTTCTGGCTTTCTTTCTAAAATATTCCAAATTTTTCTTTATTATTGAATGACAATCTTTGCTCATCTATGATTAAGTTTAGATTTGCAGAGTAGGTTGCCCTGGGCTAGCTATATCCTTTGGTCTATTGCTTTTTAGAACACATTCCATTCCCTCCTATGTTTTCTCATAGCTGCAGAATAGTCTTGCATGGCTCATTTTTGTCCTTTCATATTTGAAAGATTTTCTACCGATTGATTTCGGAATTTATTGTTCCTGAAATGAATTATTTAATTTAACCATTATGTGTTTTAGAACTTGAAGCCTTGGTATTTTTATGGAGGCAATCTGTGAATTCTTTTAAATGAAATTTCATTTTCTTTGTTCAGGCATTCTGGGCAATTCTCTTCAATTACTTCTCACATTATGGTACTAAGATTTTTCTGGATTGCTTTTCTGGGACACCTTTGATCCTTAGGTTATCCTTTTTTTGAGATAAGTATGCTCTGTTTGCATAGTGAACATATTTTCTTTTAATGTTATTGTTTTTTTGCCTTCTTTTTCCGAATTATCCTTCACTTCTGGGTGCATTTCAGTCTCTTGTTTCTTTGATCTGGTTTGTCATTTCAGATTCCAGTTTTTTCTATTCTATTCTTTATTTTTTATCTAGAGAGAGACTTTAAGATCTGCTTTCGTAATTCTCATTTCTCTTTTGGACCACCCTGAACCACAGAACTGTTGTGTTTCCATATTTTTCTCAAATTCTACAGGGTCCTATGTTTCATCAAACATAGAATCCTTTTGTTTTGTTTTGCAGTGTTTATTCATGGGTGTCTGAATTTATTCACTAGATCTGGATGAACATATTTTCATATGTTCAAGATCTTTGGGTTTCTTCTTCCTGAAATTTCATTAAAATATTGGAAGGGATGAGAAAGGCCAAGTACTAATGAATGTTGTGGTCTTGAGGGAGGAGTGTGATGTAGCTTAATAAATATATTTGAGGGGTAGGGGGTGTGAAGAAGGGAAAGGGAGATAATAGCTATGCATACATAAATAATCCTATTTAGCCTTAACTTAGAATTATGTTAGCTCAATGCAGTAGTTAGATAAATTCAGAAGTAATTTTGACTCTTCAGTTTGGAAGACCATGAGGAAAGGAAAAGTATGGGAATAATAGAAATAAAGATTAGAAATTTATTAAGTTATTGATATTATTTCATATAATTGGGGGGAAGGATTGGAGTGGGGAGAGATGAGTTCAGGAGATCACTTATAAGGCTATTACAATAGTGTAAGTAACAAATAATGAAGATCTTAACTAATTTTGCAATTGTGTTTGTGTGTGTGTAAAGAGAGGGTTATGTATAAAATAAATACTATAAAGATCTGATAACAAATTGGATATATGGAATGAAGTGAGTGACAGTAAGGAGTCAAGCATGTAGACTTGTAAGCCTGTGTAATTGGAAAGATTGTGGTACCCTTAACAGAAATAGTTGTCAGAGATTTCATAAAAAAACATTTTTGAAACTCCTAGTAAGTGCCAGGTCATGTGTGACTACAAAAAATGCTCCTCAAAAATATAAAAATGAAAGGAATGTTGGGAAGAGGGGAGGGTTTGGTGGGGAGCAAAGTGGAGATAATGAGTTCTGTTTTGGACATGTTGAATTTGAAATTGAGTGTCCAATTATGCAGAGAGGTCAAAAAGTATCTAGATTTTTCAAATATCATTATATTTGGCAATAAAAACATCATTGGTAACTTTGTAAAGGGACAATTTATGTTGAATGATAGAGTCAGAAGTAAGACTAGAAAGGGTTTAGAAGATAGTCAGAGGAAAGGAAATTGAAATATCATGTTTAAATATTTTTTTCAAAGAGTTTACCCATGATGGGGAAGCACAATATAATAGTGGCAGTAAAAGGATCATGTATGCTTTTTGGGGTTTTTTTGTTTGTTTGTTTTGGATTTTTGGATTTTTAAAGATGGGGAATACATGGATAGTTTGTAGACCAGGAGTCAGTAGAGAGATACTGATGATATTAGTGTGGAGATGGTAGTAGGGATAATTGAGAAGTGGAGCTTAAAATGAAATTAAGGAAGATGATTTTGGTAAAAAGGTTTCCTTCTTCATTTGAGACCAGAGTGAAAAAAGAGATATTGAGGGAAGATGTATGTGTCTATAAGGATCTTAGGGTCATCTCCACACCACCATGAGGCAGGTAGATGGAATAGTGAATGGTTGGTTGGTTTTTGTCCTTTGTTAATTAAGAAGACCAAAATGACATCACTATGTATGAGACAAATTATGTCTGACTGTGATTGATCAGGTCATTATGGGTTCAGAATGCTTTACCACATGTTGGGCACAAATAACCATGAGAACACCTGAGGTGGGTACTCTAAAGCCATGTATGTCACATTTCCTTTGAACTGCTTCAATTCTGCCTTCCTTATTGAGAGCAGCACCCTCACTGATGAGGGTACATAATGTTGAGAAGTCTTGTGCCAGTGTCTCCCATACTGCAAAATCAATTTCAAAGTTCTTAAGAGAGCCCTTCAGGTATCTCAGTATCACTTCTTCTGATCTCTTTGTGAATGCTTGCCCTGTGTAAGTTCTCCATAAATAGTTTTTTTTTTTTTTTTTTGGCAAGCATATGTCTGGCATTCTAACAAGGTGTCCAGTCAGACCATCGTAGTTGTACTCTCTGTAGTAATGTTGTAATGCAAGGTAGTTTAGTTCAAGAAAGGACCTCAGTGTCTGGCATCTTCTCCTGCCAAGTGATCTTCAGAATCTTCCGAAGACAATTTAAATAGAAACAATTCAGTTTGCTGACATGGCACTGGTAGACTGTCCAGGTTTCATAGACCTATAGCAATAAGGTGAGCACAACAGCTCAGTAGAGCTTTAGTTTGTTAGTCAGTCTAATACCTCTTTTCTCCAATTCTTTTTTTTTAGGTTTTTGCAAAGCAAAGGGGGTTAAGTGGCTTGCCCAAGGCCACACAGTTAGGTAATTATTAAGTGTCTGAGGCTGAATTTGAACCCAGGTACTCCTGACTCCAGGGCCAGTGCTTTATCCACTACACCACCTAGCTGCCCCTCTCCCATTCTTTCTTTCAGAGCCTCCCAAACACCAATCTAGCTCTGCAATGCATGTGTAGTAAATAGATTGCTGGACAGAATGTTTGAATCCCTCTTCAAATAGTCACTGGTAGTATGTCTTTCAGCAAGTCATTTAACCTTGTTCATCTCAATTTTTTGATCTACAAAATGGGAACAGTAATAAAACCCACTTCACAGTGCTGAAATGAAGATAAATTGTTAACAGTGTTTTACAAACCTTATAGTATTATACAAATATTCGCTAATATTATTTTTATTTTACATGGGAGTCTTTATCAAAGGTTTATTGATGCATAATATTAGGAAAGGTTTTGCCACCAAAATTTTAATAATTCTTTCTATTTCAGTCCAGTGGAGTTTGAGTTTTTGTTTTCATCAGAAGTTGTACTGTACTATAGAAAGTAACAGTTATAACTTTTTTTGCAAAACAAACAATTTTTTTAAAAAATAGCTTCAATGTATATCTATAAAAGCTTTAAAAAAAGAGCTTCCAGTCATAGTTATTCCTACTATAACATAAAAGCAAGTGTGTATATGCATGCATGTACACATATATTTATGTATATATATATATGTATATATATATATATGAATGTGTAGTAAGACTCTGAGACAGTGTATATATTCTCAAAAATTTTCAGAATTGATTTTCTTAGAAGGAATTTTTTTTAGAAATGGAACCATGGAATTTTTTTCCTAGTCATGGAGAGAAACGACCTGAACTATTTAGAACTGATAATCAAGATGCAACAGTAAATCTACAATTATCCCAGATTTTTCATGCCTAGAAATAACTCTGGCTTTTGAAACCTAGTTTACTATTACCTTTGTCAATGAAAATTAAGGATTCCATTTTAAGGCATCAAATCAGAGTAAAGTATAAACAAGTATAGATAAGTTGATCACTTCCAAATGATTATTTTCTATATGTTTCTAGTCACTGATAATAGGGAATGTTGTCAAATATTTCTCAAAAAGCTCACACTGTCATCTGATAAGATGAGCTTTCGTACATCAGAAACCTGACTACTTTCCAACAACTTGATTTCACAAATGGAAAAACAGCATCTGTTTTCCTGCAGCTTCCCATATGGCTAGCATTGTTGCTAAGACAAGCTGAAGCAGGTAGCCCATGTGAGAGTGCCCCTCTGGAGTGCTGCAGCCTCCTGGGATCAGATAACACTGGTCTGCTGTGAGGGACGCTGGCTCCCCAGGCAGTTGAAACTGCATATTTAATCAACATATGCAAAGCATCCGTCTGAACAGTAAATTACAGAAGAAAAAAAAAAGATCAAATGCAACATTTAATACTTCTCAGTTTGCATTTGCAGTGGGCTTATTTTGACAGGGGTATTTCATGCTTCATTCTTTTAGGTACTCCCAAAAAATATCCACTAGTCATGAATATTGGTGGAGATGGAGTTGAAATGTGTCCATAGATAAGAAAAGGAAGATGATACCTTTAGTTTATAAATAGTTCATGAAAAAAATCAGAATTTTGAAAAATAAAATATATCTAATTGGTTCATGATAGAAGTATAGATCTAATTGATATATATGTACATATATATGTATATATATGTATGTACTTTTACTTTAGTGATTCATCATGATGTGAAGATCATGTCATTGGCTGCCTAGAGGCTACCTAATCTGAGTATAAACTTGGCAGATGTGACAATGTTGAAATAGTTTTGTTAGAAATATGTTACAGGTAAAAGACTGAGCCTACTGACTGAGAACAAATCTAGTTAAGAACAGAGAGGCATATCATTAATAACTTGACCCTGACGTGATGTCTTTTTTGTTCATGAAAAATCCATGCAACCAGAAATTTAAAAAATCTTCCAATCCTCTATAGTTACTTTTGCAGTGATCTGAAGTGTTCAAAATAATGCAATTTATACACAATCTTAAGTTATTCTAAATAGCTTCATTGCCCAGTGATCAGCAAATTAACATGCCTTTTAAATCTCAACATTGATACTGATATTCTTTCATAAAGTAAAAACCAGAAGGCTAAAAGAAATCATAGTTAACCAGGAGGATAAGAAAATGAACCTCCTTTTTTTGGTTAATGTGAGGGACTATGAATATGAAACCTTACATGTACCATCATACTTGCTTGATATGTTAATTCTGTTGATTTACTGTTCTCTTTAAAAAAAAAATTCTTGTGACAAAGGATGGATCCTTGGGAGGAAATGGGAGAAAAGGAAAATATTTGCACTGAAGATGATTCTTAAAAAAATAAATCATTGTTTCATAATACTAAAGAAATATGAGACTTGTGTATCTTTGTGTAGTCAAATGATTGACCAGTTACAGAAAATATCAAAATTAACATAAAATTAAGTGAGAATAATACATTTCAAAGAATTCTAATAGCTTTACCCTGACCTATTCTAATAAGCCAAGAATAATGAACAGCTAAATATGGAAAGGGGTAAAAATATTTATCTTGATAATAATAGAGAAAAAGTTTAACTGTTCTTAGTCACTACCAACAGAAGGCCAAAATATCTCTGAAATCCCAATTAGAAAACAAATGTGATTCCCCTGCCCGAAATGCTAATTGGGGAGAAAAGTCAGTCAAGAGCAACACAACTCTTAGAATACAACTTCATTTATAAAAAATGATGAAAGAGAATGGTGAGACATTGCAAGAAACATTGCCTCTTAAAATAACAAAACAATAGAAAACAAAAATAATTTCTGAGAAAGCTAAACGTGAGACAAATCGAAGAGCCATATCCTCACATGAGCAATCTTAAATAGAACTGGCATGATGACACAACACTGATAATTAACAAGTATTTTAAGTTAAAGATGAAAAGAAATTTGGGGAAAGAATTTAAGAATTGATGAAACCTTTGTAAAGTATATACAGAAAAAAATTTTGCTGATGGTGCCCCCCAGCATGCAGGTTTTTACAGATTTGAATGAAGACAATAAATAGGTATCAGATAAAACATATTTCCTAATGATTCTATAATTCTTTGACTACAACATCAATAACAGACAGCACATTTAAACTCCAAGATGATGTAAAAAGAGGTTGAAATGTCATTTAGGAAAAGATGAAATTAAGGAGAATAACTAGACAAGATAGAGAACAGAAAGATAAAAGTCATTATGAAGAGGACACAAAAGTTTGAAAGCATTGAAGGCTCATGCTACAAGTTTTCCCAGAAATAGGAAAAATTGAAGGAATGATGCAAATTAACAAAAATATTGATTTTCCCCAAGAAAATTAATAACTATTGACTCATGTTTACTGTCTCATTTTTATAAAATGTTTGAAAGTTTATCTATATGCCTATATAGGGTAACCCTCATAAAACATGAAAGAATGTAATATATATGTATACACACATACACATATATATTTCACTTGAATCTCTATAACTCATAAAATCTTTAAGGTCATAAAATTGGATGAATACTGTAGAAAAGAAGAGATACCACTATATTTATTCTTTGTTGATTATTAAAAACCATATGCTTTAGTAGAGAAGAATGAAGATATAAACGCTCTCTTCCAACAAGTTGTATTTCATGCATGTGTTAAGATCAGGCAAGATTCCACGATAAATGCAATCACAGAAGTATCTCTTTTTGGTGATTCTCTGATCATTAATATCAAGTAAGACTCAAAATAGGGAAATGTATGCTCACAAATAAATACCCTGTTGCCATAGAACTTCTCTTGCACAAGATTAAATGGATGAAAAATGCCCAAAAGATGATGAGGTCTTCCTGAATGTTCTGGATATGAATGAAATTGTGTTAGCAGAATTGTTTCCTCCATGAGATCCTTGTATATTCATAAGAATAATCACATAAGAGAACAAAACAACACATTATGAATTTTTTTTGTCTAAACCAGTGTTCTCTCAACATTTAAAATTACAAAAATAATTTTGAACATATATAACTGAATATCTTTGTGACTATATGACTATTAGTATATATATGTGTGTGTGTGTGTGTGTGTGTGTGTGTGTGTGTGTGTGTAGAAATTACAGGTAGGTACTAACCCAGAGTATATATTAAAATATAAAAATATAATTTAAAAGGAATGAAAAAGATGAAATCTTTTGAAAATGTTTTTAATGGTGTATCAAATTTTTATATTTTTCTATATCAATATTAATGGTTCTATTTTATAGTAATCATTATTAATGATATTTTGGTGAGATAATGTGACCAAAATTTCTTTATTTGCTGTAACCATATGCTTTTAAAATATATATTCATTCATCAAGGTTTTTGTGTGGCCTTGGGCAAGCCAATTAACCCCATTTGCCTTGCAAAGACTTAAAAAAATATTTCATTCTTGTCAGCTTTATTTAGATACTACTCTGTCCTCACAGGCTTTCTACTATTTGCTTACTCTTTCCTTTGGGGGGAATATTATTTATATTGATTTCTTTATTATATTTCTTTAACTATAAATTTGTTCCAGAAATATATTTCTTTCTTCCTTTTTTTCTATCTCTGTTAATGAATTTACTCTTTGAGAATGGATAGGAAAACAAATGCCATGGTCTACATAGGAAACACATCTAAAAAGTAAATACATAAAGAGAATTTAAATGAAAGTCTAGAACAAAATTTATCATGTATGCGGTGACTCTAAAAAAACCCAGTGTTAGGGAATGTTATGTGTGGGAGTGCTGTGAACCTTTATCATCTGGTATCCTTGAGCACCAGAACCTTATTTTACTAAGTGTCCCAGAAGTGGGAGTGTATTAGGGACTGGAGATGATATTTGGTTTAATAAGACATTTAGCCCTCTTGGAGACCTTGGCGTACAAAAGGAGAACTTGTCTCTCTTGCCTCCCTCCCCATCAATGCTCACCCAGGGAAGGATAAGCAAGTCCAGAAAGGGACTCAACCTATGGTGCCCAAACAAGGACTCAACATATGGCACCCATACAGGAACAAGAAGGCAGAGCTATCTGAGTGAAGTCTGGAATAATGACCAGCAGATACAAGCAAGAAAACCAGGAGACATCCCGGAGCACAGGACTCTGGAGAAAGTAACAGATTAATTTGTTACTAGGGGGATGATTTTAAACAGAGGTGTAATGCAAAAGTGAAAAGGCAACTAGTATTCAACATTAAGGAATCAGCCAGAAGCTGAGTCTCTGAGGCAGCACAGCAGAAGAAGGGGCTTCTTCCTCAGCAGCAGTCAGGATGTGGAGGACCTGCTTGCTGTTCTTTTTTTTGGCCGCAGCTACTGGCCTGATTGCACCATGTGTGTTCAGTGGGACCCAAACCCCTAAAGCTATGGTCAACTTCAGAGACTTTTCTTCACTGATGCAGACCTTGATGCAGACCCTGACACCAACAATGAATTTCACTCTCTGTAATGGTGTTGACTACTGTTCACAAAAGGCAACAACTACAAATTGTACTGTCAACAACTCAAGTAATTGCAAATGTTCTCTCTCATTCTCTGCCATTCCCACCCTTTGGGGGGGGGGGATTGGAGAAGAGAAATCTTCCTTTTTGGAACTTTGAAATTCAAGCTTATGTTTCAGATGGAATGCAGGCTTCACTACAAGGACAAGACCCCTCCAAAAACTTATTCTAGAAATAAAGGGCCCCCCCATGTCTTCTTCTTGGTTTGGGGAGAGGGGGGTTTGGGCAATAGGCTATAGATTGGGAAGGTTCATAGTTAATTAGTTAAGAAAAAAGGGGAAGAAGACTTTTTTCCCAGGATTGGGAAATTTAGATTTTTGTCTTTTGCTTATGGCTAATATTTTGGGGTGTGTGTGTGTGTGTGTGTGTGTGTGTGTGTGTGTGTGTGTGTATTTAATCATCATTAGGATGTTTTTACATCTCTCCACTGACCTGGAGAGGTGGGAAAATGTTTCTATAGTTTGAGATTTTGGTGCCATCCATGGGGTCCAGCAATCTCACTTTGATAAGTTTGAAATACAAAAGAGTTGTTTTCTGTGTTTCTTTAAGTGTTTAAACTCGTGTGTGTGTGTGTGTGTGTGTGTGTGTGTGTGTCTGTGTGTGTGTTTGTGTAATTCAGATCTGAAACAGTTAAATGTTACCTGAGTCAAAAGTTACTCCTTTTAATTTGGGTTTTGAATTTGATTGCTTTGAAAGGTTTTATTGTTGACAAAAGAAAAAAACTTCATAATCTTTTGTAAATCAAGGATAAAATGTATTTCAAGGAATGTGGCATTATTGGTTTTTTTACTATTGTTTAATTGACATTTGTTTAAACTAATTTTGAACTTTTGCTTACAACTTATGTGGCATCCATTATGTAATAATTTTGTTTCAAAAAAAGACAAGAAGGAGGATATGTTAGGGACTGTTGTCCTGGTGTCCTTAAGCACCAGAGCCTTATTTTACTAAGTACCACGGGAGTGGGAGTGTATTAGAGACTGGGAAGGATATTTAAGCACTTGTATTTTGGCAAATAAATGGAAACCTTGGTGTACAAGGGAGAACATGTGTTCCTTGTTTCTCGCCCCTTCAACACTCACCTGAGGAAGGATAAGCTAGTCCTGAATGGGACTGGACAACTGAGGAATTATCATTTTTAAAAAATTCAAATTCAAAATGTCAATACAGATAAACAAGGAGTTTAGATTATTTTATAAGAACTGTAGATGAGCCAATATAATGTTTAACTGATGTCATCCACTGCCATAACATCTAAATTCATAAAGAAAAAGTTTAATTATATAAAGATATAGATAATAATAAAAATATTATTAGAATACTTTAATGTTTCTTAGAGCTGGAACAAATCTTACAGAAAGATACCTTTATAAAAATGGACCATGTATTAGGGCTTTCTTTTTTTTTTGTATACTTGTCCAAGAAGATTTTCTTTTCTTTGCTTTTTTTTATTAATTCTTCTGATTTACACTATCTTCTGAAATGTTGATCTTCAATTCATTTATATATTTTTTTTATTTTTTAATCTCTCTGCTTTCCTCACAGGGTTAAATGAGCTTATTTTCCAACCAATTCCTATAATTTTCTTTATAAAAAATGTCCCTTTTTCTCCCCCCCCCCCCCCCAACCCCGTTGTGCCTCACTCTTAGAAGTGTCTATTCATGAGGGCAATTTCAGACAAAAATAGCATGGTAAATTACCATGCCTCAAATTGTGTCATTCACTTTTATCCCTTGCTTTCTATGTGACTATTCTCTCTCCCCAAAACATTTCATGTCTAATTACACATTGACTCTCTCTTCACTCCTCTCCATGGGTTCCAGATATCCCCATACACTCACACATCCCCCCCTTTTTTTTTTGAGCAAAGGTGCTGCTGGTGAAAGAGCAATAGTTTTTCCAGTGATGGTTTTCTTCTGAATAACCAACTTCCCTAAAATAGACCCATCCAACAACTTCCTACCAGATATCTTGAAAGCTGTTCTCTAAATGCTAAGAACTGCCACCTCAAGGATAGATTTCTTTTATTTGAACACATTCTGGTCCATCTACTATTCTGTGTTTTAATTTCTTAAATTTTCACTTCCTCATATCATGGACTTGTCAATTAGGGAGGTATAATTATTACTTAATTTGAAAATAATGTTATAGAAAAATTGGTAAAGCAATTCTATTTTTAAAACTCTGTTTATTGTCCTTGAAGTTTCATCTGTAAATATTCTTGGGAGAGGGTTGGGATTACTTGTGTCTCATACCATACTTTCTTTAGAGTGACATCATTCTCAACAATGCTTCACAGTTTGATGAATTAATATTATACATGATCTTATACAGATGTAACAAACATAAAACAACAATTAAGAGTGAGAGAAAAGTAATATAAGAAGCAGTAGTGTGTAGTTGTAAAAAGTATATTAGAATTAGATTCAGATGAGATATTAGTTCTTTGAAACTTCTCTAATGCATTAGTTGTATGTTTGTGAAATATTTCTAAATCTGATTTCCATATCTATAAAATAAGCACAATATTATCTATGGTACTAAAAGTTGTATTTTTAATCTGAGTTCATAGATCTTCCATGATTTCACAGATATATTTCAGTGAATCTGTGACATTGAAGAATAAAAAATATATCTTTCTAATACTTCGTATTTTAGTTTATGTATTTAGAAACATTATTCAGAGAAGAGATCTAGAGGCTTCACCAGATGGTCAAAGAATTCTCTGACACATAGAGGTTTAGAACCTCTAATTTTGAAAGAGGATTTGAACTAGAGTCATTTTGAATGGGCAGCTATAAATTACATTTTTCATAGTCATGAAATCATGATGAAATCATGTTATATAGGACTACTTATTCCTCAAGGTTGTTGAGAGGATCACGTGATATGCTATATAAAAAGTGTTGTGCAAATCTACTTTGGACTATACAATTGTTTTCTATAATTTTTAAAAATATATTAATTAAATACAAATTTTGGAATGCTCTGAGGCAAACATAATTTCCCATGAGAAATAATTGGATTTGTTAAGTTTATTTTGAAAAGTCTGATTATATGCTCCAATTGTAAAAATTAATGTGCTTATTTAAATTACATTAGTTCATATCACACAGGCTACTTCCACATTTGAATAGAAGTTTATCTATGGATGTGGATTTGACTGTTACTCCAAAGAGTAAAATTTTACTTAGACCATAGAGAGCAAAATGAGCATAGTAGATTATATCATTTTCTATCATTTTTTCTTCCAGACATCACAACTTATGGTTCATAAGAGGATCTTGAGATCTGTGAGAGAAAAAGGAATATCCTTTTAGAATTTGCATTGTGTCCCCTTTCTCCACTTCTTTGACCACTCTTCAATAATACAAAGGCAGAGAAATGCATGGTGATGAAAAGTTAGTACTTATTGTCTGGAATTTTACTGTGTTGGGTATTGGAAAAGGAGGTGATCTGTATATCTCTTAAAATAGCTAGGAGAGAGATTCTTAGATTTCTTGTGTCATAATCTCTGGTGGCAATCTAGTAAAGATGTGGACCCCTTCTCATAATAATGTTATTAAATGCATAAAATGACAAAGGAAATTAATAATATTGAAATGCAGTTATGAGAATGGTAAAAATACCCCCCCCCAAAATTTACAGACCAAGAACTCTTTGTTCTAGATTACTTATAGGAAGTAAACATGGAAAACATGTATTTGGCCTTTACAAAAGGCATGGATTTGATTAGGTGACCTCTATTACATTATTAAACCTTATGAGATTGAGATATTTCTAAGGTTACTTTTCTTTCATTTTGTGATTCCCTATATTGTCTTCTTTATCCTCCACAATAACCTGGATGATGATGTTGCAATAGTTTTGCATATGAGGAAACAGAACCTCAAAGGACATGTCACTCATACTAGGTTGTATAACTGAAGGATCCAGGACTCAAGTTCATACCTTCTAGTTCCATGTTCAGTACTCTTTTTCTATCCCCATGCTATCTCTCCAAATTCTCCAAATGTTTTGACTGATACATTAGAGCATAGCCCCTCAAGTGATTTGATAAAGGTTTGAATGGCAAAGAGCTAAGGAAGTAAAAAAAAAAGGGCTCAAACAGGATTATTTTGAGGTTCTTGTTTCCAAATATTTAAAAGTGCCAACACCCAGTCTCACACACAGGAGTGGAATTTTTACATCACTTGTATACAAGGAAACAATTTATTTTAAAAAGGGGGAAATCCACCTCTGAGATTAGAGAACAACTGACAACAGTATCATTCATCTTGGCAAAAGTTGACTGAGCAGATGATATAGATCCACTTTACTTGGACTCAATCAAAGGTTTTGCTGTTTTCATTTCACAGGCCAGATGTAGCTCATCATCAATTGGAATCAGTTCCAGAAGAGGTGTTATAGTCTCTGGTCCAAGAGAGAGTCTGATCCAGGCATCAAAAAGAGCCATGAGAAAAAGGAATGTTTGCTACCAATGGTAGCCCAGTTATCTGGTGAGCCCACTGTCAGGTTCATATTCCTCAGTGGAATCTGTCCATAAGTGATGCTATTGTTGCTGGGCTGTCTTTTTTTTAATGACACAAATAATTGAATTTATGACTTTTTTCTGATAATGTTTATTATCCTATGGCTTTAAAACATTGATTCTGGAGCAGACAGGGAAAAAGGAGAAAAAAATGGAGACTTGGAGTGTCAAAAATAAAAAAACCTAGACACTAATTATATATTAGGGGGTGTAACTAATTGGACTCCTTGTATAACACAGGTCATTTTAAAAATAATCTTTTAAATATATCGATTTGTCTCATTTTCACATACCTTATAAGGTGCTCCCACATTTCATGATTTCAGGTGAGAACAAATGCTTAGATAAGTTGAAGGAAATTTAGCAAATCTATTTTTTCTAGTTTAAAAATAAAGGAATGTTTGACATCATTAACATTTTTAATCAATCATTTATCAAACTTTGTTACTACCAGTAGTTATAGAATCACTTCATAATGTCCTACATTACTTTAAGAATTTTTTAAAACTCTTTTGTCTATAATCTCATATGATAATAGTAATTGAAACAAGGGTAAGGCTATTCATTTCCTCAGGAAGTTGTTCCCATGAGACTTGGGAGAACACAAGAAGGGAAAGCTGCAACATAGGAAATAAGGATGGCAGGACTATTGTGATGAGTTGGATGCTTTTATTCTAGTAAATTCCCTGGACATATTTCTCAAACTTGGACTTTAACTCAGTTCTTGACTTTTATTTTCTCTGGATTAGTCCTCCTGTTCCTCTTTCAACTGCCACAACCAGATGCTTACCACAAGAGTTTCTTTTTCTTCCTAGTCTCTTGAGGGAGAGAATGACTTCTCACAAATCCTCCTTCCCCCTCAACTACTGCATTGAAAAGAACACATCTTCCTTAAATATTCTAAAGAGTTTAGCAATCTAGGAACATCAGGGAAATAAGAATAAGCATTGAAATGTAAGAATCACAATGTCTTCAGCAATGTAAACTTTTTTACTTTCATGGACTTCTTTGCCAGTCTAGTAAAATCTATAGACACCTCTTGAGAAACAATGCTTTTAAATGCTTAAAGTAGAATGTAGAATTATAAAAGAAATCAGTTATATTTAAATATGCTATCAAATTATCAACAAACAAGTTTTTAATATATAAATACCCTGTAAACATATCTCAAACTATACAAATATTAGTTATAATAAAAATATATAAGATTAACAAATTTTGGAATATCCTAAGTTTTTGAGATATTTGACTTATTTTGTTCAGTTAAAAATGATTATAAATTTTAATCATAAACATTTATACTGTTTTTTTCTAAATTAACACATCTCAGACCATCCATCTAATCTATGGATCCCAGACTAAGAACACCAGCAGCTAAGTGACATAGTGGACTTGGATTCAGAAAGTCTTGTATTAAAATTTGACCTCAGGACTTCCAGCTAAGATGGCGGAGAGAAGACAGGCACAGTTCTAAAGTCTCCTGATCTCTTTCCCATCTATCACATGAAACAAACCTCTTAAAAGAAATCCAATCCAGAAAACCCAGAAAGAAAAGCCAGGAGAAAGAACATCTACCTCAGGATTTGTCTCCCTCAGCAGCCTTGGATGAATCCAGGTGTGTGAGTCTGGGCTCAGAGGGAAGATCAGCCCCAGATCAGCCAGATTAACAGCTGAATTGGAACCGAGAGTCTGAGGGCCTGAGAGCTGGACCTGCTGGATCAGCGGTGGGGCTGGACAAAAGGGGCTTGGGTCCGCGGGGAAGCAGAGGTGCTGGTGTTGGTGCTGTCCCCCTGGAGCTTGGGGACCAGTCTGGGGGAAGTGTTCTGGTGCAGGAGAGCTGCAGACACCATCCCTAGGCTCCTCGGGTCTGAGAAACTCTGAGTCCACACCTCCATTGCATAGAGGCCTCTCCCCAAACAAAGGCAAACTACTTCTGCCTCAGGCCCAGGTGTGTGAGCAGAAGAACCAGCCCAGCTGAGGAATGACCTCAGGCCAGGGTAAAGCCCACCATTGAGTGAAGGCAAAAAGAATTCAATAGTTCCAACTCCTCCCTTTGGGCAAAGGGAGAAGACCTCTCAACCAAGGTCACAGACACTCCAGAGAGGGCAACCAGCACCTCCTACTGGCCAGCCAGAGAAACTGCACTCAGTAAAGCCTTCAGCAATCTCAAGCCTAGGTGAACCCCCCCCCCCCAACTCAAGGTCTTAGTATAATGAAGAAGGGTCAGCAGAAAGTTGGATCCATAGAAAAATTCCTGGAAGGGAAAGACCCCAACTCAGAGAGACCTGGAACCTCTGAGGAGAATACAATCTGGTCTCTAGCACAGAAAGACTTCCTTGAAGAAATAAGGAAGGAGCTTAAAAATTTGGGAGAGACAATTAATACCTTGTAACAAGAAAACAAAACCTTAGAAAGTTCAATTGGACAAACATGAAAGGAGAATAAATCTCTCAGATCATCAATTGGACAATTACAAAACGAGAATAATTCTCTCAGATCCTCAAATGAGCAAATGCAAAAAGAAATTAATTCTCTCAAAACCTCAATTGGTCAAATGGAAAGCTCTTTCAAAAGTAGAATTGACCAATTGGAAAAGGAGTTGCAAAAGGTTAATGAAGAAAACTCCTCCCCCCCAAAAAATAATGGAGTCTACAGAAACTAATGACTCCACTAGACAGCAAGAGTCAGTTAAACAAAATCAAAAAATAGAAGAAATAGAAGCAAATGTAAAATACCTCATCAACAAAACCACTGACCTTGAGAATAGGACTTCCTGAAAACACTGAAGAGAAAAAAAAAAGCCTGGACTTAATATTACAGGATCTAGTGATGGAAAACTGCCCTGATATCATGGAATTGGGGCAAAGTACTTATTGAAAGAGTACATCAATCCCCACCAGAAAAAAATACTAAAATGAAAACACCAAGGAATGTTGTGGCCAAACTGCAGAATTATCAGATAAAAGAGAAAATCCTGCAAGCAGCCAGAAAGAAACAATTTAAATATCAAGGAGCCACAGTAAGGATCATGCAGGACCTGGCTGCATCAACTTTAAGAGATCGAAGGGCCTGGAATGATATATTTTGAAGAGCACGGGAGCTTGGAATGCAGCCAAGAATCTACTTTCCTGCAAAGCTGAGCCTTCTCTTCCAGGGAAAAAGATGGACATTTAACGAAATGGAAGAATTCCAAAAATTTCTGATGAAAAGACCAGAGCTAAACAGAAAATTTGGACATCAAACAGGAGCTTCAAGAGACACATGAAAAGGTAAAAAAAAAGGGGGGGTGGTAAAAGGAAAAAAATTGCAATCCAGTAAGTTGAAACTGGCTATATCCCAGCATGTGGGTAAAAAAAAAATTGACTTCAGATATTTACTAGCTGTGTAATTCAAGACAAGTCCCACAATCTCTATTTGCCTAAAATTTCTTGATTGTAAACTGGGGACAATAACAGCATTTACCTCACAGAGTTGTGAGGATCTAATAGAATTCAATGTTATACTTGTAAAGCATTTAGTTTACTATTTGACACGTAGTTGATGTTACATAAAAGCTTATTTCCTTTCTTTATGCCTTTCTCAGATCTATGAGGAGACTCAAGAGTCCAGCTTATCTAAAACAGTCTTAATGAGCATCTGTACTCCACATCTTCAAAAAGGTATCATCCAACACTATCTTGAGGATTAACCATGACAGAGAACCTTATTCTCACTCCAGAGGAATCCTATCACATTATTGAAGAGCTTTCATGATTAAGAAGTTTGCTTTTTCTTTATATCAAGTCTGAGTCTTTTTTATTTTTTAGTATCTTCCATCCATTGCTCCTATATCTATATTCTGGTGGCGGGGGGGTGAAGTAAACCTGGTCCCTTTTCTATTATTACGGTCAACGAATTATTGGCTGATCTGATAAAGCTGCTTAATCCAAATAAATTGTAGAGGATTAGAGAAGAAACCAATAATATTGAAATGTTGGGCAGCTAGGTGGTGGAGTGGATAGAGCACCAGCCCTGGAGTATGTCTCTGAGCACTGGAGATGGGTGTAACTAGGAACATTAATTGCCTCATATCCAAGGCTATCTCTGTTCATCCTGATCTATACCTGATCTCTGGATCCAGATGACTCTGGAAGAGAAAATGAGGTTGATGACTTAGCACAGCACCCCCTCACATAAATGCAATTCACGTGTGTGTCATGGTATCACTTCCCTGATTTCTTGATCTTCTTTGAAAACAAAGTACAAACATCATACAAAGGAAGAAGTTGAAAAGAGAACAACAACAGGAATAGTAGTGTGACTCAGACTTCATGTGCAAAGCAAGATCTCATTTCCAATATTTAGCATAAGTTGCATAAGAAAAATCAGAGAAGGAATTTCAGACAAAAAGGAAATCTACAATTCTGCCACTGACCAACTGGCCAATGCATAGACCCAAACCTAGGTCAAGAATTTTCATAGTTTAGACAAGGGTGATAGCAATTAGATTTTGCCCTGGATCATATCTGGATCAGAATATTGAAAGCTTATGGGTCCCCAGCCTCTCCCTGAGATCCTGGAAAAACATAACACTCAATATTCCATAAAAGCAGCAATAGGACCAGATGAGACCTTCTCTCCAGAGGTGTTATAGAATCCAATTTTACATCAAGTCTGAAGTTAGAAAATAGACTGGAAGGCAGAAAAAAAAAAGAATCCCTTCAAAATGAGATATTGTGGTGTCAAGGAAGTCCAAGATATAACCTCAGTAAAGAATGACTTGAAAACATTTGCAAGTCATTGCCTCAGTGAAAAACACAGGGCTGAACACAAACAACTAGAATTTCTAGAAGTTATGAAACAAGAATTTATTTTTAATTGTTTTAAAATATTTTTTACAATAAAATGAGAAGAAATGGAAAAGAAATGAAAGGCGTGGAAGAATTAATTGAAAAAAGGGAATTTATAGCTTTGCACAAGTAATGTAAAATACTTCCCAAGCAACAAACACTGCAAATTTGAATGGATCAAATAGAATCTAATGACTTTATGAGACAAGAAATATTAAAACAAGATTAAAAGACTAAAAAAAAAAATAGAAAAAAATCTAGGGTGTCTCACTGCACAAATAAATGACTGAAAAGAGATTGAAGAGAAACAAATTAAGAATTGAACTATCTAAATACCATGAGCCTACACACACACACCAAAAAAAAAGTCTAGACATTCTATTTTATTTTTAATTGAAATTTTATTTTATTTTTCTAATTACAAAGATAATTTTTCAGTATTCATCCATTTGTAAATTTATGAGTTCCACATTTTTCTACCACCCTCCCTTCTGTCCCTCTTCTCCATGGTGGCAAACACTCTGTACATGTACATTTGTGTTCAACATATTTACATATTAGTCATATTGTTATAACTAAAGGGAAAGGAAAAAAAAACCATGGGAAAGAAAGGAAAAACACAAAAGAAGTTTTAAGAAAGCAAACATGTATGTTTTGCTCTTCACCCAGATCCTACAGTCCCCCCCCATGTAAATGACCTTGTCCAAAGTAGGTCTTTCAAGATTATCCTTGATCTCTGAAATGCTGAGAAGAGTTGTATCCATCGTAGTTGTTGTTATAATCATAATCTTCTATCATCTTCCTCTAATATAAGTATTTTAACCTAGCTTTGCTTTATATTTAAGGTTTTTTTAGTGAGATGAAAGTTGTTTTAGAAGGGAGAAAGAAAAGAATTGAGAACTGTTAGATAGACCAGAGCAAGATGGTAGAGGTTTTGCCCCCAGGGTGATACAAATTAGATAATGCTAATAATACCAATTCAATGGCACAGACACAAATGAGTTTAGCACTTATTTAGCAAGAATAATTAATTAAAATGGAAAGCTATGGATCATGTTTCCTTCTCATTTCTCACAGAACTACCTTAGGTAAATAAGCTCTTCTTCAGCCCTGCTCTGATCTACATCCATTCCCTGTGGCCTCCAAAGCAATAGTCTCAAATTTTTCCAAATTCTGAGAATACTAAATTGTTTTGTCAAGGGTTAGAAGTGTTCTTAATGTTCATCTTCAAATGGATTTGATTTTGAAATCTGACTTGAAGAAACATTTCATATGGTTTTCCCAGAGCTTATTTTTTAAGCTCACTAAGATCACTAGTTATGACTGTGTTTAAGAGGTGGTGCAATAGGAATAACCAAAAGTTGATGAATTCAAGAACTCTTTAGATGTCCATATATTATTTAACATAATTTATATTTCTACAAAAAATAATTATGAATTTTTTGAATCAGTGATGAGAACAAATTAGATCACCTCATGACACTTCCACTTTCATTATTCAGGGAAATCATAAATAATGAGACATGATCTTGTGCAAGTATAAAGCATTCCATTTCATTAAACATGCATGACCTTTTATTTTGGTTCTACCTTTCACTACCTCACTTTGTCCCAGGTAGCTTTATCTTTAAAAAAAAGACACCTAACTTTGACATTTTGCAAGGATTCTTGTTTCACATTTGCTCCTAATTCATGTCTATATCTCATTTATCTTCTGGAAAGACTAGTACTGTACACAAATTAAAACCCATTTAGAAATGCTAGTGATTTTACAAATGACTTTCCTACAAAATAGCAGGTAAGACTTGTCCAAGTGCAGAGAACTTGACTAAAGTTCAGGACTAAAAAAATCTATGACATTATGTTTAAAATTACTTTTCCTTTAGATTTAAAAACAAATAATTCAAGATAATTAAGATTTAAGTATCAGATGGTTTAAATTAAATTGTATCAAAGACATTTTTAACTAAACATTTATTTGATCTAAGTGTACTATATGTTGGATTTATTTAACCAAATGTTGTTAAAGGATGTCTAACCCTTATGAGAAAATAACTGCCTAAATTTTTCACTCAGTTTTCCTTGAAGACCTGACTGAGGCACCTAGGTGACATAGTGGGTAGAGTACTGGTCTTAGAGTCTTAAAGACTTGTGTTCAAATTCATCCTCAAATACTTACTAGTTATATGATCCTGGATAAGTCTATCAGGTTCCTCATCTGTAAAATTTGGATGATGATGATAATAATAGCGCTTATTCTGAGAGTTGTTAATAAGGATTAAATGAAATAATATATGTAGAGCACTTAGCACAAGTGCAATGCTATTAGTAACATAGAAATTATATCATTATTATTAATAGTATTAGTACTATTATTAATTGTGGCACAGATATAGGAACAACATTGTTCTCCAACATGGAATGGATATTCTACAATAGCTTATTACCCAGAACAGGAAAGAATGATTCCTACCTACTCAGAAGAAAACTACTTCAAAAGGATTTCAAAATGCCTATATATAAAGCCCTGGGGAATCTTAAAAGAGACAAATGATCCTCTCAATATGCTCACAATCTAATTGGGAAACAAACACAACATACGATATAAAGGAAAAAATAGAAAAGAAGAAAGAAGAAGATGTTACAATTAAGAAGGGTTGGGAAATGTTTCTTGTAGAAAGAAGATGGCACTTTAGTTGAAGCTCAAAGGAAATTAAGAAAATCAAGAGGCAGAAATGAAGAGAGAGCATTCCAGTTATGGGGAAAAAACACTGAAAATGGACAGATCTGAGAGATAGAATATTTTATTAATAGAATGGTGAAGAGTACAGTGTCACTGGATCAGAGAGTGCATGGCAGAGACTAAAATATAAGAAGACTAGAAAAGTAAGGAGGGAACTAGATTATTAAGGGTTTTAAATGACAAATGGAATTTTTATTTGATCCTGGAAGCAATAGTAAACCAATGGAGTTCAGTCTCTGTGTTGTGTTTGTGTGTGTGTGTGTGTGTGTGTGTGTGTGTGTGTGTGTGTGTGTGTGTGTGTGTGTGTGCCTGTGTGCCTGTGTGCCTGTGTGCCTGTGTGTGTGCCTGTGTTTGTGTATGTGTATAAAAATCACTTTTTTTGTTTGGAAGACATATTGGAATAGGAAAATACCCAAGGATAGCACTCAACAGGAGGCTGTTGCAATAGTGTAGATATGAGTTGATAAACACCTATATCAGAGTGTTGGCAGTGTTAGAGGAGAGAAGGAGGAAGGCAAGGATGACACCTAGGCTATTAACCTGAGGAAGTGGAAGAATGCTGTACTGTATAGTAAAGGGGAAGACAAAGAGCATTTAGGTGGAAAATAATGAGTTTCATTTTAGATATGTTGATTTTAAGAAATCCAGTTTGAGATAGAGAAGGTTAGCTGAGAGATTAGGCTAAAATAAGTAGAGTTAGCTGAATGGGAGATAATGAGAATTTCAAATGAAGTAGTTTAGTAAGATAAAAGAAAGGGGCCAGAATAGAATCTGATGGAATAACCAAAGTGAAAGGGCATGTCCTGGATGAAGATCCAACAAAAGAGACTGAGAAGGGGATGGCTTAATAGGTAGGAGGAGAATTAGGAGAGAAATGTATTCTGAAAACATAGAGATAAGAGAGTTTCAAGGAGAAAAGGGTGATCAACAGTGTCAAAGGCTGCAGAGAAATTAACAGTGAGAAAAGGCCATTGAATTTGGCAAGAGATCACTGGAAAATTTGGAGAGAGCAGTTTCAGTGGAGAAATGAGGTGAGAAGCCAGACTTTAAGGGATTAGGAAGTTAATGGCAGCAGAGAAACTAGAGCTACATAGTTTAGATGGCCTTTTTCAACAAGTTTGGTCACAAAAGGAAGAAGACATATGATGATAATTACCAAGGATGGAAGTGTCAAGTGAAGGGAGGCATGGGTGTTTTTAGGCAGAAAGAGGGAATTGGATAGGAAGAAACTGAATATAATTAATAAAGGCTGTGGACGAAAGAGAGCAGTTTCTTGGAGCAGATGGCATGGACTGGGATTATTTTTGCTGGTGAAGGAAGAAGGCATCTGGGTGTTATAAGATGAAGAAGAGGGGAGGAGAGAGCTTATGCCAAATAGCCTCTTTTTCCCTTTAAAAATGAGGCAAAGTTTTCAATTAACAAGTGTTGAATAACACTGTTTAAAAAGAGAAGTTGACTTTTGGCCAAAGGTCAAAGAACAATCTTACCAGAACCTTTCTTGCCATAAGACTTTTAATTTAAAAAAAAAAGGAGAAAAGACTGGAATTATCAAAGAGGTTTTCTTTTTTTTTTTTTAGAAAACTACAATATGACAGAGAGTGTGGAATTATAAAGAACTGATCTCACAGTGATGAAAAACTGGATCCAAGTCCTGCATATGACATGTACTGGTTTTATGAGTCTAAACAAATTAACTTCTCACTCACATAGGAAACTCTTCAAAATATATATTATAGAACATGGCAATTCCCTTTCTGAGAATTTCCTTTAACTGTGATATCACAGGTCTGATCCTGAAAATCAATAAAACAGATAGATAAATGGGCAAATAGAAAGATAATTAGATCAATGAGTAAAATAAATAAAATTATCAGTGAATAGACTGTGAGAGGTTACCCAACTAGTCATTTCTTTATTTCTCTAAGAGATGTACTTTTTACTCTCTGGATTCTCTTATATTTCCATAGTAACTTGTACCCTCCCCTCTTAGTTTTCTTTTAAAATATTATTCATTATGAACTTCAACACAGAGATAAAAGAGAGAATATTTCCATGTAGACAAAGACACATAAAAGAGTATTTAACATAAAACCACAAATTTTCATTTTACAGTTTACTTTCTTTGAAAAACTATGTAATAAATACTGCACATCATTTTCAAATCTATCCTGCTTTTCTGTGCTTCCTTCTAAGTTTTCTTTTGTTCTCTACTGTGATTTTTTATTTTTTTCTCCCTCCCCAATTTATCTAGAGAAGGTTTAGTGTATATGCAAAACCATACTATACTTCTATTTATCAATTCTTTCCCCAGATGTGGATAACATATTTCTTCATAGGTCCTTTGTAGTTGATTTAAGCATTTATTATATTCAAAATGACTTATTGTTTAAAGTTGTTCTAGAACAATATTATTATTATATAAAATGTTCTTTTGTTCCTGCTCATTTCAATCTTCATTATTTCATGCATATTTTCCCTAAAATAAACCAGCTCAGCATTCCTTATAACTAAGTAATATTCCTACACAATCATATATAAAACTTGTTCAGTCATTTCTCAATTTCTGGGCAACCCAGAAATTTTCAGTTCTTTGCCACACAAAGAGAACAGCTATAAATACTTTAGAATAATTTTCTTTTTCTTTAATCACTTTGGGAAATAGCTCTAATAATAGTGTTCCTGGGTCAAAGGGTATGCATAGTTTTATAACTTTGGGAATAATTCCAGATTTCTCTCCGAAATGACTGATCCACTGTTCCACCAGTAGTAAATTAGTTTACCAATTTTTAAACATTCTCTCCAATATTTGTAGCTTTTCCCCTTTTATTATTTTAACCAATATGATATCTCTAAGTTGTTTTATTTCCATTTATCTAATCAATAGGGATTTAGAGTATTATTTCACATGACTACATATAGTTTTGATTTCTTTCTTGAAAAACTACCTGTTCATATCTTTTATCAATTGGGCAATGACTCATATCCTAATAAATTTATAATGTTTTTATATTTGTTATAATGCTTCTTTATTTGGGAAACTATATATTTTTTTCTCCTGATTTTATATTTTCCTTTTAATATTAGTTACAATGGTTTTATTTGTATAAATTTTTTTAGTTTATTGCAATCAAAACCATTTTATGCCTCAAAATGCTCTTTATCTCTTTTTTTTATTCATAATATGTTCTCCTAACTTTAGGCAATGAATTCTGGGTTCTTCTGATACCTCTCTTTCTGTCTAAGTCATGCATCCATATTGACCTTACCTTGATAATTGATTTAAGATATTGATTTGTTTTCAATTTCTTCCAGACTACTTTCCAGCTTTCCCATAGTTCTGTGCACTGTATGTCTACTTCATTCCACTGATCAACCTTTCTATTTCTAGCTAGTAACAGGTAGTTTTGATCATATATTTATAGTGTCTTTTTAGATTTGGTACATTTATTAGATTTGGTCAAATCTTCTTCCTTTAAATTTGCTTTCCATTAATTCCTCTGATGTTTTTGACCTAAGGTTAGGAGGAATATATTATGAATAAAAAAGAGATTAAGAGCATTGTGAGGCTTAAATGGGTAATTTGTGTTTAAGTGTTTTTCTTAATTGAGTTGTACTCATTCTTTTTCTTTTTCTACATCTATTGATATAATCATAGGAGTGCTACTTTTATTATTGATTTAGTCAGCTTTGGCAATGGTTTTCCTTATGTTGAGCCATTGCTGCATTCCTGACATAAATTCCAGTTAATCACAGTGTAATAATCTTTATTATATATTGTTGTAGTATGCTAGCTTATGTTTTATTTTGATTTTTACATTCATATTCATTAGTGAAATTGGTCTATAATTTTCTTTTTATGTTTTTACATTTCCTATTTAGGTATCAATACCACATTTGTTTCATAAAACAACTTTGGTAAGACATTATTTTCTATTATTTTTTTAATATTGGAATTTGTTGATTTTAAAATGTTTGGTTGAATTTACTTGTAAATCCACCCTGTCCTGGTGCTTTTTTCTTAGGAAGTCATTTATGGACTTTCAATTACTTTAAAATAGATTTTTTGGATATTCTATTCCTCTTTTATTTTTCTAATGAGTATATTTTATATATCATTGTAAATATTCTTCTACTTCTTTTAAATTATTAAATTTGTTAGTATATTAACAGGCAAAATAACTTTCTTTATTAGTCATAAATTCAACAGTTTTATTTTTATTCTTGATGATTTATTTTCTTCTCTCTTTTAAAAAAATATATTAACCAATGGTTTATTTTATTGATTTTTTTGACAAAAACCAATTCTTAGTTTCCTTTATTAATTCAATGACTTTCTTATACTCAGTTTTATTAACCTTTTCTTTAATTTTTAAGATTTTCAGTTGGAATTTAATTGGGGGTTATTAATTTGTTGTTTTTCAATTTTTAATTGTATACCAAATTTCCTGGTCTGCTCTTTCTCTGTTTTATTGATATAAAAATTTAGAGAAAGAAATTTTCCTCTGATTCTTACTTTTGCTATATTCCCTAGATTTTGATACATTGTCTCATTTTTATCATTCTCTTTGGTGAAATTCTTTCTATGAATTGCTCTTTAAGCCTCTCATTTTTTAAGATGAAGTTAAGACTCTTATTAGTTTTTACTCTGTATTTCTATGGTCCCTTTTGAATCAGTCTTCTTTATGTATTTTCTTCTTTTTTTAATTTTTTTAAATTTAAGGCAATGGGGTAAAAGGACTTGCCCAAGGTCACAGAGTCAGGAAATCATTAAGTGTCTGAGGCTGAATTTGAACTCAGGTGTTCCTGACTCCAGGTTCAGTGCTCTATCCACTGTACCACCTAACTTCCCCCTTTATGTGTTTTCTTCCTCATTACAATGTAAACTCCTTGAGGGCAGAGACTATATTCACCCTTGTATTTGTATTTCCAGTGCTTAGTACAGTGCTGACACAAAGCAAACACTTAATAAATACTGGTTTACTTGATTTGGTTTGAAATACTTATGTCAATAACTGTTCCTCTTATTTGCTTGGTTGGTTATGGTTCAGGCTAGCTTGATACTCCAAAGCAACAATCTAAGAAGTCAAATAATTTTTGGCATGCAGGAAAGTATAGGGGAAGTTGGATGTATGTAACATCTTGGAATTTCCCTTAGAGGTGAGTTCAAGTGCAAATTTCCTTTTATGCAAGTGTTAACAGTTTTTATTTTATCAATCAGGTTACCTGTATGGAATGGATTTCTCAAAATAATTTTTTTTAAAATGAACAATTAAGGAAATGATAAATTTCAATTAGTGATATATATATATATATATATATATATATATATTTCCCATTCAAGGTCACAGTCTCCATTGTTTAGAAGCCCTATTCTAATGGGTAGTTATAATAATTAACTGCTTTGAAGGAAGAATTGGACCTGTCACACATTTCTTATTACATTATTCCAAGTTAATTCATTAATGTGATTCCTCAAGTTATCAGTAAGTTGTTACGTTAAGAAAACCAAAAAATATGATTGGTAGTATCATAACACTTGACGTTATTCTGCACAGCTACACTTTCAGTCCTACAGATGAAGCTAAATGAATATCTTGACTGATAAAATTTAGTCTTTATATAATACAAAGGTCAAACTTTGTAAAACTATTACTCAAATGAATCTGTAGAATTAAAAATAGTGGGAAATAGAGTCATATGGCCACATGGGGCTATTTTCAGTAAGTATTGTGAAATTTGTAAATTTAGGGAGTGGACCATCATGGTCAGTCATACTACCTGTCATCTAAGCTTTCCACATTTTCAGTTTCATTCACAATTAATTTTTCAGATCATACAAAGACAGAATTTTATTATCTTTTCTTTAGGCATGCCAGTTCTCAGTTTTTAAAACTGAAATACATTATGACAAAGTATTAAATATTAGCCTTATCAAAATACTTTGCAAGGAAAGAGGAATACAGTCTTTCAAGTGGTGTGTAAAATAATCCCAGAATTTATTAAGCTTATTCAAGAAAACATTTGATTCATATATTCCATGGGTTATTTTCAAAATTTCAGAAATCTGGATTTAAGTTATGAATTCTAAACCAATATAAGATGAAATAATATCTTAATCAGGCATATAAAAGTCTGTATTTTTATATCATGCTGTTATCATTCAGGCTTCCAAGCAATGATATTCTTCTATGGCTGCCTACGACCCATTTCCAAAAACAGTAGGCAAGTTCTCACAAAAATAATAGTATTTTTTTGCGAGGGGAAACCAATGCTGTACCAAAGCAACCCTTGCTTCCATGTAAACTTGTCATTTCGATAGGGAAAAATGCAATGCAATTTAGGAAGTATTTGTAGACTGAACATATATAAGAATGAAGTGTCAGGTCCTTTACTTGAATCATACCTTTTAAAACAATTGTATGTTGATCACTAGATGCCACAGCAACAATGTGGTTTAACCACAGATGTCCATAAGACAGATACAATCAAACCCCTTTCCCAGCCCTCCCACCCCCCCAAAAGAACTCCTCAAAACTCAAGAACTAAAAAAAAAAAATAAAACCAAGTAGTGTGAGGTTATGGTGAGTAGATATTGGGAATTCAAAGATGCAAAATTGCATAATGTCTTCAAAGATTTTCACATCTTTGTACTTATAATTGATATATAGAGAGAGAGAAAAAAGAAAAGGGGTATATACAGTCCTGGATTGGAACTTGATTTGTCATGGGTGAAAGGTAGAGGGGGAAAGGATAAAAACACATTCACAAGACCATGAAATTTTGGGATTTGGAATTGTTGTTGGATAGTTAATATATCCTAGATGAGATATGAACAAAGTCTAGACCTTTCAGAATGGAAGAAATTCTAAGGGACTATCCTACAAGATTGAGGAAGATAGGCTGAACATTGGCAACCAATCAGCAAGTATTAGGATGAATACCTATGATGAATTAGTTTCTGATTTTATTGTTATGGAGATACAGACCACATTAACCCATGATTCTATCTACTCTACATAGGTGAAACTAGTAAAGTTGATATCTTATGTATTGATACCAGAAGATCTCTCTTCTCTCTGGAGAACTATAAATGTCTTGATTTTCCCAGGGAGGAAAAGAATATAGTTTAATTTCAATTTCTAAGAAGAATTCCTAGATTCTGCAAGAATTGAAAAAATACATCATAGCAAAGCTCCATCGTGAGTTCACAAAGAATAAATCATATTAACCTTTTTTTTATGAAGTTAGTAGACTGGTAGATAAAAGAAATATAGTTATAGATTGCTTATATATTTCATCAAAATATTTGTTTCTGATGCATTATCTTTTATTAATGTCTAATGGTAGCCATCTCTAGGGTGGGAGGGGAAGAAAGGGAAAAAAGAAAGGGAAAAAAGAAAGTTGCATGATAACTATATTGTGTATTTAAAAGGAATAGCAAGTTGTACATAATAGATTTGCAGTTTCATGTACAATCTTTATTTTTCAATTCTACTTTGTTGTGGAAATGCTTAGGTTATTTCCCAAGTTCAGAATAAAGTAAATAAAATTTTAAAAAGAAAAAATGAGTAACATAATTAACAATAAAAATTTATGAAGAGCATATTATGTTCCAAATTCTATACTGGGTGAGGGGGAGATGGAGGGGGGAAAGATGGAGGAGGAAAGAGAGATGGAGAGGGGAAAGGGGGAGAGATATAAAAATAAAGACAAAAAAAATCTGTTTTTTTTAGGGTTTTTTTGCAAGGCAAATGGGGTTAAGTGGCTTGCCCAAGGCCACACAGCTAGGTAATTATTAAGTTTCTGAGACCGGATTTGAATCCAGGTACTCATGTGTGTGTATGTGTGTGTGTGGGGGGGTATAAATGGACGATAATCTCAGAAGGAAGGGAAAAGTGGAAAGATCTGCAAAAGCTGGGATTTGAGCTGTTTTCTGGAAGACAGTCAGAAGGCAGAGGGAGAGCATTCCAGGGGTTGGGAAAAACTTAAGAAAAGACATAGAATAAGGATACTGAGCATCATGTGCCAAGACAGAAAGAAGGTTATGTGTTTCTAGATCATAGAGTACAGGAAAGGAGCAAAGTTATGACTGAAAAGATAGGAAGACTTTAGATTATGACTGACTTTAGAAGCCAAAAAGCTGCATTGAAAGAGATGCAATTCTGTTGGCCACTCTGGGAATGTAACCTCTGAAGTGCTATTTTCATTTAACATCTTAGAAAGAACATTGCAAAGCTGGAGTTTTGAGAATAGAATAACCCTATAAGGTTTTCCATATTGGGTTAAAGGAACTAGAGACATTTAGCCTGGAGGAAAAAAATGTGGGGGTCACCTGTTCAAAGGAGCACTTCTCTATATATTTTTCATATAGGCGGAAAACTGGGAGCTGGAGGTGGAAATCGGAGAGGCAGACTTAGGATTGAGGTAGGGAAAACTTTCTTTTCCTTCTGGCCAATAAGAAAGAGTTAATTTAAACTGCCTCAAAATGTAGTAGGCTGATCCGCACTAATGACCTTTTTTTAATAACTAGGCAATGGGATTAAGTGACTTGCCCAATGTCACATAGCTAATTATTAAATATCTAAGGTCAAATTTGAACTCGGGTCCCCTGACTCCAGGGCCAGTGCTCTACCCACTGTGCCACCTAGTTGCCTCCTCACAAATGACCTTTAAACAAAACATGGAAAAGTGGAATTCACTAAATTAAACTCAATTATGTTACATAAAAATATATTGGGATTGTTTAAAGAGGCTCTCTTATATATCCAATATATCTAAGTAAAATAGCAAGTCAGTTGAGAATTCAAACAGTGGAGTGGCAGGGCACAGGACAGAGAAAGATAGAAGACAGGAAAAGGCCTTGTAAATTTTGAAACGTTGAAAGATTTTAAACTTTCCATGAGTTCCCTGGAATAGCTGTGTCTGTTGTGAATACAAGGTCGAGTTAGACTAATTAAGTAAAGGCAGTTTCAAGGTTCTTCAAGAAGCCCAGTAAATAAATGGAATGGAAGAGAATGCCATGAATGGAAGAAAAGGACTTCTAGCAATCAAAAGCTATGCTACCTACTTGCCACATACATTCTCCTAGCATCAGCTCAATTTCCCCTGGTCTCTATGAGTACTTTGTGGGAACTGCTTTTGGGGATATTTTGCCAATTATTCTTCCTATACAACTTTAGTAAGTGCCTGTTGCTTACAGCTGATTATCCTAGCTGGTTAATATATATCTAGATACCTAAATATATCTATTTATCAACTAACAATCATGTAGATAAAAGGATAAAGCACACTGGTGAAATCTTATAAACTACAATAATAATTTACATCTGAACCCTTTATGGTTCCTCCATGAGCTCTGAGAGTAGTTGATCTATTGGACCCTTAGTGCCACAATATACAAACCATAAAAATAATAGTAACTTACTTTTTATAAATGACTTAGAGATTTGCAAAATACTTTAAAATATCTTATTTATTCCTCACAACTCTGTGTGAGGGGGTTATTGTTAGTATAATCCATATTTTGTATAAGATGAAACAGAGATCAAATTTTGCAAGGGTTGCAGAAGTAATAAATATCAAACATTGTATTCACACCCAGATCTTCCTATCTCTAAGTCCAGGGTTCAGTCTATTATATCATGCAATTAAGTTATTAAAGAGATAGAGTTGTGCTTATATTGACCAATGAATTTGTCAGGAATATTTAACCAAAAATCAGTGCTATTAGCTATCAATAAAGATAAATTTGGGAACACACAATCTTCATCTCTTCTACTGGTGTGCTTAGTTGGAAGGAGTAGTAGAACATAGAGGAGGAGGGAGAAGAAGAAAAAGAAAAAAGAATGATAAAATAACAAAAACAGAAAGAAAAAAGGAGGACAACCAGAAAAAGGAAGAGAGAAAGTTGGAGATGATAGTGATGGAAATGATGGTGGTGGATATGATGACAATGATAATAACAAAAATGATAATACTGGATTTGGGATCTTGGGAGATTTCAGTTGAAGTTAAACTCTAAACTATTTTGGGAGAAGGGGGTTGGATAATAATGATCTGATATACTTTGTATTTATAGTAAAACCACTTAAAATGGAGATGATTTTGTATTTTTTATATTATGGTCTTTGAGATTTTTATTTCATTTGTAATTGCTCTAAATTGGAAAGATAAGGGGAATAAGTATTATCCTCAGTGGACAAATATCATCCAGAGGGAATACAGTGAATAATGGAAGTATTAATAGTCTGCTTATAGTTTATCTATCTGACAATAAGTTCTTGTTAAGGTGACATTTTTTGCTTTTGATTAATTTGTTATCTATTTTTACTGTTTCGTAAAGAAAAAAGTTCTTAAAATTTGGTGCTACATTTTTGTTGGGGCGGGGGGTAAATTTGAAAAATAGACCCAAGGTCTAGCATTCAAACACAAATAGAAGCACAATATGTGTTCTGGGATATAAAAATGAAATGAGCCATCAAACCTGAATAACAGTTGAAATCACTTTGAGAAGAGAATTGTTTAAGCCTTTGTAACCCAATTGTTAGCAAGATGCAGAACTGATACACTCCTCTACCCAAACTCTGGTGCTTTTTCAAACAGAATATTTTTCATCTGTCTTTTTAAGATTTAGTTAAATATGAATATAATCTTTTTTAAGAGTGCAAAGATTTGATAGTACATGGGGAGTGAGTGGGGGGTGGGGGAGAGTCTTTTCTTCAAAAGGACCTTCAATGATACCTAGGTGCATTGGCAGAAATAATTCAGCTCATAGGAGGGAGTACTTTACTCCAAGGGAGTGGTTTTAACTTGCTGTAGGATCATTTCCAAGTGCAATTGTTAGTTATTGTCAGTGTAAGGAATGGTTGTAATTTAGTAGAAAAATCCCTGGCCAGGAGGGGGCCCGGAGGGTGTATTGCCTCCCCCTGCCCCACATAAACCACTATACTATGTATACTATGTATCCTTCACAATAACGCTTGGAGGGCATCCAGTGACATTATTTCCTCCTTCAAAATTACATGGCAATGGTACAGAATATTAAATGCTATAAGTCACCTAGAAAATGAAGATCTGTTGGGTTTGTGATTCAGGGTCATAGTGATGGAGACAGTGTTAGCAGACCTAGAACTATATTTAATCAATACTTCACTTCAAAATATTTATTGCACTATAGCAATTCAATTCAGTTAAAAAAGATAGCATATACCCAAATAACAAGATAATTAAAAACATTCAATTCATGATAACATAGATTTTGAATTTAGAGGGGCCTCTGAGATCATCTAGTCCAGTAGTCTAATTTTATAAATGAAGAAACTGAGACTCAGAGAAATTAAGTGATATGCCCAATGCTACACTGGTAATAGATTTCAGGAGGAGGGGTTGAGCCCAGATTATCTCATTTCAAGTCCATTATCTTCTCTTGAATCACAGAGGCTATACAGGAAATGCCAAAGACGTTACTCAGGTAAACCCTATATTAATTTAGAAAAGATCAGGAGCACTGAAAGCTGGGATTGTATTGATAAAATAATATAAATCATAGTTGATGTTTTAATAGCATTTTAAGGTTCACAAAACATTCCATAAACATTATTTCATATATACATGGAACTTGGTTCAGTCTAAGAAGAAGTGACTTACCCAGGAACATAATAACTAGAAATTACATAGTGTTTTAAGATGGGGAGATATAATTTCATTTGATCCTCATAATAATCATAGGGTAAAGATATTATTGTCCCAATTTTATAAATAAGGAAACTGAGTGTCAGTGATTTACACAGGGATCACCCCTCTATTTCTGACTTGAAGTCTACCACTTTATTCACTGTGCAAACTAGCTCAGAACTCATCCTCAGGTGACAGGAGGAAGGAAACTGAGTTAGAGCTGGAGGCAAGTCGCAAGATCCTTATATCAACTTGATAATACCCTAAGAAAGCTACATATACTAATTTGTGTGTTTGTGTATTTACATACAATATATGTATATACACCCAGTGCCTATAGCAAATGATGTGGTCTATATACATATGTATATAAATATAAATATACATCTATACACAGATAGCTAGTATATTTATAAATACACACAAACCCAGGAATTTCGCGTTTCATATATTTGTATGTATGTATGTATGCATGCATTTCAGGGCCTTAAGAGTTCTCTCTTCTTTTGAGTGGAGAGAGTGGAGGCTCGATATCAGCAAGTTCCTACCTCACCCTCCACTTCATCATGAACCTTTTTTTTTTGATTTCTTGTCTGGGATTATCTCTCCCCCCCCCCATAACCCCCTCATTAGATTGTGAACTGCTGGAAAGCAAAGAATGTTTTTTTGTCTTTATATCCACAATCCTTAGACTACTTCCTAGTACATAGGCATTTAATAAATGTATATTGACTATATTAAATATAATTATACACATATAAATGTTTATATGAACACATACAGCTACTGTATGTATTCATGTGTATATGGGTATTCACACATCTCTCATTGGCTATGTACCAAGTATTATTTGGGCCTTTGAGAACCCAAAGATAGATAGGATATAGACTTTTCTCACAGAGTTTTCATTCTAATAGTAGGGACATTATTTGTATTTTATGACCATATTTAAAGGAAGGTGAAGTGCTGCTCTGAAAAATTTGAGAAAGAAGGCATCACTTCTACTTTATATAAAAAGGAAAATAGAAGGAGAGATCACCAGGGAAACTGATGACCCATCCAGACCTTAAAGGAAAGAAGAGTACTCAACAAATGGGACAGTTATTGGAGTGTCACTGAATTTAGAAAACAAAACAAAACAAAAACCAAGACTGATGAGTGAAAATTATGAGGAAGAAGATATCACCTCAGCATAAGACAGTACTTTCGAACAATTAGTTTTTCATTAGTCCAAAAACGGATGTCTCACAAGATAATAAGTTCATCATTGGCAGTATTCACAAGAGGCTGGAAGACCATTTTTAAGGTATATTATAGAAAGGCTTCATGTATTACAGAAGAAGATAGCCTAAATGACCATTCCAAACAATCTAGGCAAGATCATTCCAACTCTAAAACTTTAAGATTTGCTTCAGTCTCTACCACCTAGATGTTAAACTTAAAAGAGTATGCTTTCTTTAGACTTGGAGGGATATGGCAATATGCCTATTTCATCTAATATATCTATGAAGGAGGTGACTTCTTGAATGAAGTCCAGTGTCCCTTCCCAGTATTCTTTGAGAGTAGATACCTGTTTTATTTATGGCAGAATGTAATACAATGATGTACACAAAGCAAACCTCAAACAATATTTGCTGAAATTGTGGATTATACAAGAAAATTCACTAAATTGTTCATATGCTTTGACTCCTGGGATTTTATATGTTGAGAAAATCTAAGACAAAAAGGAAGATCTTACACATCCAAGGATATACATAGTAAAGTTTTGGGGTAGGAAAAATAAAACCCTGGAAATAGCACACAAATATTTCTTAAACACTACTATGTGCTATACATTAAGTAGATGCTTATCAAGTAGGGGATGGCTGAAATAATTGTCTTTTTGGATGTAATATAATATGATTGTGTTGTCATAAATAACTCTATGAAAAATTCTGAAAAACAGAAGACTTTTAAACCAATGTGGAGTGAAATTTAAATAGGATATGCAATGTGTACAGTAATGAAAAAGAACAGTTAAATGAAGCTAGACTCCATAATCAAGGGTAATAACCAGTCGTCCCAAACAAAAAGGTGATTTCTCTCCCATATCTGAAGTGAGAGATGACACCTAGTATGGAATATTGAATGTGCTATTAGTTTCAGTTGCTGTATTAGCTAGTTTAGCTTAATCATTTTTTCTTTGCCACAAAGGAAAACATTTACATTGTGAAGAGTGAGGGAATGGGGAAATATACAGAAATGACTATGCTATAAAAGCAAAAAAGCATCTATAAGATTTTGACTGTTCAATGAATAAAGTTGAATTGAAAGAAAAAAGCTTAAGGAAGATTAATTCTACTAATCTCACCTTTCACCATCAGCATTGTCATATTGATAACAGTCTACTCTTTTTCTGAGCATGTATGATAATTGTGTATTCTTACAGATTTCTTTTTTTTCTTTAATGAATTTTTGTCTCTTTCCATTTGACCATTTCTTCTTTTCAATGCATTTTTCTTCTCATTTTTAAAAAAACTCTTTTACTATTTGGCCTAGTTTATTTTAAGGTGTTATTTTCTTCAGTGTATTTTGTGTGTCTCCTTTACCAAGCAGTTGACTCTTTTTTCATGATTTTTCTTGCATGACTCTCATTCCTCTTCTTAGTTTTTCCTGAATCTGATTTATTTGATTTTCAAAATCCTTTTTGAGCTCTTCCATGGTCTGGGACCATTTCATTTTTTTTCTTGAAGGCTTTGGATATAGAGTGTTTACTTTGATATCTTCTTTTGAATGTGTGTTTGGACCTTTTGTAGTATCTTTCTATGGTCAGAATATTTTTCAGTTGTTTGCTCATTTTTTTCCCAGTCTCATTTTTGACTTTTAATTCTTTGTCAGAGTGGAATTCTGCTTCCAGAATGGAGGTGTATTGTCCCACTTCAGGGTTTTTTTTTTGCAACTGATTTCTTTTCTGCTCTGTAACTGTGACCCCCAAACTCTGGTGTGCTAGTGCTCCACCTAGACCTTGGACTGCTACTGAGAATCACAGAACAGGAGCTACTCTGGACAAAGCAACAGAGTCTTTTCCCCTGTGCCAGAAGAA